>NC_136866.1:14289335-14574816 GCF_951799975.1 Gobius niger | reverse complement strand
TTTGTTATACAAGTACTTAGTACTTACCATACTTGGTTTACGATACCGATACATGAACGATTCTTTTTCCAATATCTATACTAAAATATTTGTCGTCTGGAACCAGAAAACAGGACAATAATGTTCAGAATGGAGAAAGAAAATTGGGGCTAATAAGGAAAAAAATGCGCAAAATAAAAAATGTGGTAAACTGCAAACAATGAGAAAATATATTTGAAAAAATGCAGGAAAATAAGGAAAATGCATCAATAAAAAATGGGCAAAATAATAATAAAAAAAATTGAGCAGAAAAAAGTCTTCCTTCCTTCCTTCATACACTTTTTTCTGTTTTCCAATACCACACTGCCCAGACAAAAGGTTTGTTTGAATATTATTTTTTTCAGTATTGCTGTATAAAATAAGGGCATTAAGGTAAATAGCAATTTGATACTGAGAGTTAGGTCACAATAACAAAATCTAAAGTTTGATATACTGAGGCAGGAAATTATTATTATTGAGCTTATAATGCTTATAATGTAACTCTAAAGCTGGAAAAATCTGTTCGAAAAGTACTTGATCTTAAAATATCCCATAATGAGACACAACTTATTTTGGGCAAAAAAATAAAGTATTGCATTAGAAAAATGACGATAAATATCAAGCCCAAAAATGTATTGTTCATGTGTCCTTTATTGAACGACAAGTCGATATAGTCATTTTCGTGACAGCCCTACTGAGAATAACACAGTGCAGGTACATTTTCCAGATGTTTTTGGCCACAAGTTAAATGTTGATCACTAACTTATTGGCCAGTCTGTACTTGACCTTTCAGCATCTCCTACATTCATCCTGCGCTAACTGCCCTTGTCCAAAGACAGCGCTGACTCCAAGTTAACACCTGGCTAATTTTAGACCCCGGAGGATTGCCTTAACGGTACGCAAACATCACGCACCTGTTGGTCATGAGAGTCTTTAGTCCTTCATACTTCATACTGTCCACTCCTGACTGTCTCTGATGCAGAACATACAGCGGGCTGTCGACGAGAAACTACATCGCAACTGTAATCACAAAGTCTGATATGAGTCATAATCTTTCATTTTTATGCTAATGAAGTGCGAAAAACAAGCGAGGAGGACAGCTTTGTAAATGTTTTATAAATGGTGAATGAAGTATTTGTTTACCAATAGTTAATGAAGTGTAAAGTCTTTTCGATCATATAGTGCAGTCCCCTATGAGCTAATGAGTGCTGCTGTATTAAACGATAGAATATTCCATACGCACACTCTGAGGTATTACCTTTAAGCTCGCTTACAGACACACTCCAACAGCTCCTCGCCCCAGGCTCCATGTCCAACTCAAAAATGCAGGATAAATATTAAAAATCCGAGGCAAACTTGGGAGACTGACAATTACCACAAAACCCATCTTAGCTTGATTTTCTTTTCTTTTTTTTTACATCCCCTGCGTATTAAGATGGAAAAAAATCACTTGCTGCTGTTAATCTAATGACAACACCAAATTAATTCCCTCACAAGAGGCTACATTTCAGGAGACAAGTGCTGATTTCTTTTTCTATATATGTTTCTGTGGATTGATTATTAGACACTCCTTTGTAATCCAACTGTACAGCAGCAGCTATAATGTGAGAGCGATGGGAAGACTTACAAGTTTGTAAAGTCAATATCCTAAGACTCTACAACTTAGCAACTTATCAGCCTTTGTTTAAGCTCGTTCCAAATGATTACACTTTGCAGTGCGCTTGCAGATAGTGAGTGTTCTCATTTGTGCAGCCACGCTTCATTGCAACTCAGTCCGAGAGGCAGTGGCATGCTGGGTAATCGGAAGAGTCTGGGCAAAAGAAAGTATTGATTAATAACAGATTCTCACTGTTACAGGCCTATAGGTTCCAGCACTATCGCGGACAACTTTTCATTAAGGAAGTTAGACAAACATCTTTCATGTAATTCTACCAAATAATGCAGGGATACACCAATACTGTACCAGGTATTGGCTTGACCACATATTCATTATGATACTAGAAACCGATACTTGACAACCTCATGCCCCTGTGACTGTGCTGCACGTCAAGTTGGACTGAATTCAACCAGTGCTGAACGTCGTCTTCACTGTACCACAGCGCTGGGTCTGTGGCGTTCACGAGATGAGCATGTTGCTAACTAGCTGCTAACAGGTCTGGCGATTCTCAGCCTTTAATGCTTAAGAACTTAAAGCAGAACTAAGTAACTTTTTCACCTTAATAAATCCTTTTCGTTGTCCCTATATGTTAATGGTATGATTGGGGGGGTGGTGTCTCTGGCCAGAAAACCATGGTTGCAACTTTCCCTGATCCGACCCGGCAGCCCCACTACATACGAATGGAAAACATCTCCCACAGCTCTCAGTTGTCTATAAAATCCCTTTTGGCTCACATTCCTGAGGTTTATGACAGGTAAGTCCTGACTGTATTCTGTCAACATTTCGCAAAACGTGATTTGGTTTCATCAAGATCAGAAGAAGCTAACAGACTAACGGGCTAACTCTGGGCTAGCGCCACTTTAGCAGTATTTACAGCTAAGTTTGAGAAAAAAAATATCTCCATTGTGTAATTGGGTTGTGGCACAATGTTCAATATCCCTCTCTCCCTTTGTCTTTTCTGTCAGCGTAGTATTTACTCTCACGGACAATAAATGAGTAAAAAAGCCACGACAGAAAAGACAAAGGGAGAGAGGGATATTGTACATCCAATTACACAATGGAGATCATTTTTTTCACTCAAACTTGGTTGTAAATACTGTTTAAGTGGCGCTAGCCCACAGTTGGCTTTGCCCGTTAGCCTGTTAGCTTCTTCTTCGTCATTCCATTAGTGTGTATTGGGGCCTCCGGGTCGGAGCAGGGAAAGTGTGGTTTTCTGGCCAGAGACATCAGGAGATGAAGAACCCCCCAATCATCCCATATACACTTGTATTACCCCCAGAGGGACTACAAAAAGGATTTATTAAGGTAAACAAGTTACTGCAAGTAACTTTGCATCGGTGAAACAAATCCAAAGACTAAAAGGTACTCCGAAACAGCTGTTTAAAGAGCTACAGCTATATCCGTGGGCAGCTGGTTCTTCGGCGGGCTGTGTGGTTCCTTTTCAAGTTAATCAAAAACTCTATGGTTTTATCCCTGTGCTCAGTCATGTTGCTGCTATAAATGCTACACTTGTTACAGACACAACACACAGTGGAGATGTAGTAGGCTATGGCTAATGCAGAAAGAGGCCAATCAAGTTGTAGCAAAAATACGACGGGTGGGATCAGAGATACCGTTTGAACCCCCCCCCCCGCACTTATTGAAGTTGGTTGAGTCCAATCTATCGCCTGCTCTCTGCTCTCCAAACTGGAGCGTGTGTGAGTTTCAAAAAATGGCTCGAAATGGTGTGTACCGCATGTGTAAAAACTCAAATAAACCCTAAACTTCCCAAACTTCACACCAACAGCAACCTTCCGTGTTTGCGAGTGAACGCTATAAGCCTCTGATAACCCCGCTCGTGTATGTCCAACTCATTTAGAGAGGGTGCGCAGTTCAAACCAGAAAATGAGGCCTGCAGCAAACACCAACGGACGAGACATCTGCATAATGAACAGTTGTTTAAGAGCATGCTTGAACATGCACAACAACAACACAGCAACAGGGGAATCCGTCCGACTGAATGTCAAGATTTCGGAGATGGAGTAAGTGATTGCAAACCAGTTCGACGAGGGCAACAAGCAAACGCGAGAACTTATCTGGCAACCCCTCAAAGCGGCGGGGATTCTTGACATTTGAAAAGTTTAATATATGAGCGCTTGGACTTAAGTGAGGAGCGGCGCTCATCGCAAGGTCAGTTTTGGATTTGAAGATGTGGGCTTAGAGAAAATGGAAATAAGGAGTTTGCGATGCATAATAAAACTGAAACTTGACTGTACTGTAGGTATTATTCCTGTAACAAGAACAATCTCGCTGAATATTTAACGTCAGATTAAGGGGCCATAAACTGCAAGAAAAGACCTTCTTTTTCCTCTCACTAATTTGCTCTTTTTCCCATTCCTCGCCACTTCTCAATTCATCCATCTTTCTGTTTGTGTTCCTGTCAGCCTCGCCGTCACTCTCACCTTGGACGGCCCGTGTCAGCCCGTCTGACCTCTCTCCTCCTCGGGGCCTGAACACCTCTTCAGCTCTTTCTCTCTCTCCTCTCATCTCAATCTGATTATCTTCCCCTGTGCTTGTGTGTGTGTGTGTAAGTGATGGGGCCACGGCTGGTTGACACGGCTATAATGAGGATGCTAACCCAGATGGCCTCTTCAACACGAAAATCAAGTATGCAGAATCATTGGAGGAGCAGCCGGCAGGACACCCTCCTCTCCACGTTGTTTTCCACATAATGTCATGATTGCAAATACATCTCCAGTGTTGTTAAGGGCTGAAGGTGTCTTGCGACTCCTCCAATTGCGATTTTTACTCAGTTCATACTTCAAATAAATAATACATTGACCAGCTCTGCTATGTTAAAGCCATATAAGTCCAGCTTCTCCAGTTATATCTCCAAAGACTGGAGCATGAGCTTATCCTAACCCTAACACATGAGCAGAGAAGACCAAATTTTGCTCTGGTTTCATTCTCTTGTTCATGTCCTCAACTTGATTTCTCCCATTGTTCTTGCGTATCCCTCTAAATATATTTCAAACCACAATAAAGATCTGGGTTTGAAGGAATGTGTCACTGTCGGACTCACAGAAAGGCAGCGCTCGAGGATACACTGTGCTTTTTTATCCAACAGCATTCACACAAATCTATGGTGCCAGGACTAACGTATTGTTCAGCGATGGATTATGGGCGTAAGACAACGATTCAAACATTCAACAGGGTTACTCAAAATAACATGGCTATAGGAAAATACTATTCCAGGTAGGTTTTTGGTGTGGGGAAGGATATCATGGTTTAAAGCTCATCTTGTAATTGATTGATCTAGTTTGTTTATCTTCTCATTTCAAATGTCACGTACGAGTGTGGTAAACGGGAACGACTTTTGCCTATTCCTTTTCAGTCGATTCGAGTTCTGCTGAATGAGAGCATGAGAGATTTCTGAAAAGTATTGAACTTTGATGGTCACTAGACAGGTCAACATAGACCACAATGCAATACGAGGGTCGGACAGTGACAGGTCTTTGGACTTTGCGGCTCCGAATCGTCAACAGAATGACTGCACTTTATTTATTTACTATATAGCTTTAGCACTCTAGTAAATGTGGAGTTTTGTATGGGCGGCAGCCAACATTCAGACAAGCAAATAACCAATCTAATGTTGGATTATGGGTTTAAAAATGTGGATGACAGTTCCATGCTTCATATACAACAGAATCCAGGGAGTGCAGATCAGAGCACTTCAGAAATATACAACTCTTGATATGTTTTCAACGAGGAAGCACCATCAAAGCAAATACTGTGTTTTCGGGACTATAAGTCGCTCCAGCGTATAAGTCGCATCAGCCTTGGAAACTGCTTGGGCATGGAAGTGTAACTGCACCGTTGACAAGCCTCTCCCGGCAGCACGCTGTTCAAGCTCTCATTTGCGAACTCGCTCCTCTAGCTTTGGCCATCTAGCTTTTAGTCCACGTTTAGCTTTTTTAGTTTTCTTCATTGCTGTCAGAGTAACCTCCGCTTTTCGCCAGTGCTTCACACGTTTCTCTCTTTCTTTTTGCTGCTTGATGACCGTTTTTTAAATCTTAAGTGGTACAGGAGTAGCAGATACTGGTACACAAGCCCAGAGTACCCTCTAGAGGCTGTCAATGTGAAAATAACAAACATGTGACATATATAGTTTGATATGTGAGTCGCACCTGAGTATAAGTTGCACCCCAAGCCAAACTATGAAGAAAAGTGTGACCTAGTCCAGAAAATATGGTAGTTGATAACATGATAATGGTGATTTTGCATGATAAGTCTTTAAAACATATTACCATGGTGTAAAAAAAATGAAATAAAATGACAGGCATCGCCCCTCCCTGTGAGAATGTGGGTAAATGTCTGGATAGAGAAGCCATGCAGCATTCGTTCTTCCAACAACCAAACCAAATCAAACCTTGTCATAACTTGAACATGAACCGATCCCGCAGAATCATGCGCTGTAGCAATTCCATTATTACATGTAACACTGGCTCCCATTGTGCAGCCTATATTATCGATTCTGTTCCACCTGACTGTCTCTATCTCTTCGGAGGAGGAGGACATCATCAGCCAATTCTGATCTGAACAATGTCAGAGTCGAACACATCAGCACCTAATTATTCCTCCACAGCCCTTGGAGAAACGACAGCAAAACAAACACAGTCCAGAGAATTTCACGTCACACAATTTGCTCCGTAAATGGTTCGCTCCACTCGAATTAAAAAAAGAAAAGAAGACGCAATATTCGGACGCTTAACCTCCTTCGCTGACCGCATGATTGGCTTTATTTGTCTAGGTCTGAGAAGTCGCACCTCAGAGATTTCTGTGGACAATTATAGATAAATGGGGTTTTGGTTAGAAGGGGATGCATGCCAAGTAAACAAACGCTACACGCTGGAAAAAAATGTGGAAAAAAATCTAACTAAGAACTGCTCTAAGACAAGACACAGAGGCTATAGTGTTTGACAGGAAATGCTGTCGGGATTCTAAAGGGTTTGCAGATGTTAAAGCAATGCATGCCATGTGGTTGTGATGTACGAGCTATGCTGTCAATGCATCTAATGTGGTAGGAATTCTGCCTATATGCTAAAGGCATGTGTTCGTGGGAAGTGGGAATCTCCAAACCAAGCCACCCTCAAAACACCCAGACCACGGGTTGCGTTAGGAAAGGGGCATAGGAAGTGGGTACATAAATGACCTATTAAACAAACAATGTTGGGCCTAATTTAATGAACAGGTTCTTAGAAGTCATGCTCAAGCACAATCGTTTTTATTAAAAGTGACATAATGACATGAAACATAATCAATATCAGTCTCTAAACGTTGAAATTTATGATTAAACTAATCCTTTGTTAGCGTTTTAGGCAAGACTCACCGCTGTACTAGTGATTGAACTACATTTCCAGAGTTGAACATGCGCAAGCAAACAGGAAGAGGGGGGAACCAATCAGTGAAGAGCGTGCGTCTCTTGTTGATGCGGTGTTATTAGCGGTTCTGTGTTAATATTCGCACAGGATCATGAATTATGAAACTCAACTACTGTCGATGTGTTTTGGATAATTTACCGCTGATTATAAAAAAAGCTCTCGGCTCTCCCGTGCGCCGTCCATAGATTCTTTTTGAAGGGACTTCCGCGTCCAATGAGTGATGCTGCTCTTGGACAACACGTGACGGCAAATAATCAAATCTGATTGCACAGGCTCATTTCACTTTTCTATTGCCACCAACGATGACGTGGGTTCCAGACTGATACCCCTCTGTATAAGAAACACAGAGGGGTATATCATTGTTGTACATCATGTTGTATTAATTCCTATTGCCTGTCTGTGACAGTAAAAATAGAAAGGCAGGATAGATGAGCAGTTAGTAGCTTTGTAATTTCAAATTAGGTTCAGTTCGACATGATTTGTATTTGAAACATTATCCAATATGGGCACGTGGCATGTTTTTCACTTATCACAACAAAAAACAAGATAAAAACTATTGAAAGTTGACTTTTTGCATAAGCCAAACTTATCCAAAACAGGCCTTGGCCATAGTCTTATTTAGGTAATAAGAGTTAAGAACACCATCTGCATGTCAAATGTAGCCTGGATGCACACATGCCCACGCACTTTGACATTTGGAGCAATGTTTTCCAGACAAAACAATCATGATCTGTGGAGTAACTCCGAGAGCAGCAGCCCCCTGACTAACCACTAGCACATGTGGCAGTGTCCAGACCCCACAGCTAAAGTCTGTGAGAGTAACCTCAGGCTGATTATTAGCCTGATGAGCCGCCCCAGTCAATGACACGAGCTCATTTGTGTAAACGACTCTCGCAGCGCCGCGCATCGATTAATCGACCAGCTCCGCCAGGATCAATCTGCGTCTCAATCAGCCCCCACGCGCGCACTCACCTCTCTGCTGCGCGTGGCTGCATTGCCATAGCAACGCGGCGAGGAGCGCGATCCGCGTCAGCTCCATTTGATCCAGCGAGGCGTACTGCGTCCTCTCCGCGCGCGTGTGAGGGGAATGTCATCCGAAACTTTTGATCCAAACTTTCTTTCCCCGCGCCTGTGCTCGGCTCGTCTCCTCCTACTCTTCCTCTGCCCCCCCCCCCCCTCGCTCCCTCCTCCTCCTCCCCCTCTCAGCTGCGGGCCACACGGAGCTGTCTGGAGGAACCGCACTGTGGGGTTCAATTCTCAGCTCCGTTATACACATGTTAATGTCAATTGAAGAAAGATTGCCCGATATAATGTAAAGCTCCGATTCCCAACCTCAGGGTTAATTAGGTTAGAACATGGAATAGATGGTGATAAAAGATCTCCAGAGTGGGTTAATTAAATTATATGGAGCTTTTAAACGTATCGATAATGTTGGTAACTGAGCAAAATTGTTGTCACCAATTATATATCCACTCCCCAGCTCTGGAACTCTCTCCCTTCACACCTCAGTACCATAGACTCCCGGCCACGCTTGAAATCCAAACTCTGTGCTCCTAAAATATGGAATAAATTACATGTAGACCTCAAACGATGTCCAAAATCAGACAGTTTTAAGTATCGATACAAAGAAAGGATAGGTACTGTATGTATCTGAAGAAAGTATATGATTTTTCATGTTCAGCTGTTGTGTTGTAAACCAGATGTTGATTGGTTGGTGGTATTCACACTGTATCCCGGACAACTTGGACTTAGATCACAGTGCTCAAATGATTGTTATAAGGAAGCCTAATAAGTAATATGGAACAAGATACTGAATTGTGCAAAAGATAAAACGAAATTGTTTGTCCTAATGTGTAAATGCATTGACCCCTCCTGGAACCGCCTCCTTAACGGGGTGGGGGGGCTTCGTGCCCCTGGTAAGGTCTCCCATGGCAAACAGGTCCTCGGTGACGGGTCGGACAAAGAGCAGTTCGGAAGAGACCAACAGGCCAGGCTCCTTTGTTAGCCAATAATAGTGTTTTTCCAAGAAATGTCAGACTATAGGCCCTATATTGTATATCCTGACATTTCTAGATAAAACACTGCATGTAATTATAAAGCATTTGTATACATCTTCTGCTCTCACAGGCTTTATTTGCATTCCCTTAAAAGTGACAATGAAAGGTGACCCTGGACTATGTGAAATGTGCCTGTCAACTTGTCCCCGAGAAGAACTGAGGTGCTCTGTGAGGAAAGTTATAAATGAATCACCACTAACGTTTTCATTTAGTGGTTTCCTCTTGTTTCTAATCAGAAAGTCAGGTATAGGACGTTTCATAATAAAAAAGTAGGCACATTTGGGCACTTTTATGCAACTCATGTTTCATTGGAAGTGTTAGAGAGAAAAATGTTTTAAAGACCAATAAAGTTGATCATGAAAATGTCATTGTGAAACTGCTCTACTGCACTGAGGAACTGAATTCTTCCATGTCTGGCCTAAAGCTGCCGCTGCCACAAAGCCGCGCTGTAAACCCGATCTGCACAAACACATGTTGAGTTGAGAGGAGTTACTTGCCGGGAGCAGGGGGGAGAAGTTTGGGAGAGAGTTAGCTCCTCCTGCTGCCCCTCTCCTCTCACCACACTCTGCTGTCCCAGGAAATCTCAAACACACACAAACACACACGTGCTAAGGCTTCACAATATCAAAGTAAATGTAGAGATTTGAGATAAAGATTCAAATGAAAATGCAAACTTTTATATCAGTGTCGCAACTGCAAACCAAGCTGGCAAAGATTTGACTTGGAAAACAAAGAAAGTTTTCCGTTTCTTCCAGCGGCCGCCACAGTATTGCAGTGTTTATCTCTCATTAAAAGGCCTTGGCTCACTGGCTTGTCAGTCAAGTGCAAAATGAAGTGGATCGCTTAGAAAAAATAATAATTCAGCCGAAGTGCGCTGACTGAGTGTCCATCAGAGCGCAGGTGAAGCTCCAGAGGTATAGAGGCTGAGCTGGCAGACGTCCCGCCTGAACATGAGCACTCCTCGCTGGACACGGGGCTCGGGACAGACCTGGGGTGCTGGTCCACGGGCACTGTGGAGCTGGGCGGCAACAAGACTACACTTGGACTGGACCGCAAGGTAAGGCCCTTTACCAAATATACCAACATTTATACCAAAGTGTCCAGCTAGAATGATCATGAACTGAACTGGTGCTTTCATATGTGGCTCCGGACTAACTCGCCAAAGAAGACCTGGGAAAGTCCTGGAGAAGTGCTGATTTAATTTATAGGTTTGGTTCACGTTTTTAGATTTTCATGAAAATCTCAGTTGGATCGGAGGAGCCAATACAACTCTCCTAAGAAAAACAGATGGAAAGTAATCCCCCAAAAGACCAATATTGTAGGTGATCATTATTTAGAACTGACTGGATTCATAAACCTGACATACTATTTGTGTGGCTGAAAGTCCTTTCTCTCTGCAGGCTCTCACACAGGTTATTATAGACATTGTCAGCACTTTGGGACACCTTTATGGGATAATTATTTGACCTTAGTTCATACTCGCTGACAGAGAAAATGTTGATGCTTATTACAGTTTTTGTTTCATGTGGATTTTCTGAGAAATAACAGAAATATAAACCAACTGCATTTGACAAAGTTACAATTCTTAGCTGCCCATCAACTCAATTTTGAATTATTGGCTGAGAATGTTCTGATATAAACACAACCTGTTTATGTATATTTTAGCGTGACCCTTTAGTTAGTGCTATTTTCCACTGTAAACAGACTCTGGTTGCGGCTCTGTACAGAGAAGAATTAGGAATATTTGGGAGACTGGCCCCTTTGCATCTTTGCATTCATTTGAAGCCAGTCTGTTTTGTAATCTCTCCATAGGTTTATCCCCGACACCGAGGAGACGCTGATCCTCACCCAGTCTGACGAACTGAGCCGAGCCTACGGTGAAGACAGCAGACCGCCTTCGACCAGCATCACCTACAGCTCCAACTCCGACGACTCCAAAAGACACGGGACTTCAGATGGGACTTCAGATGGGACCCCACACGGAGCGCGAGGCGCCGTTCCTTCTGAGCCAGACGATGCGCGGGCACAAGCTGAAGCCAGAGGAGCCACTTCTGTGGAAATGTATCCCAAGCAAGTGAGGCGCAGCACGAGGCAGGTCGCTGTGCAGATGACTTTGAACCAGTCTCCAACAATAACAGCGTGGGAGGCAGGGTGGAACGTTACCAACGCCATCCAGGTGAGCCAGGAAACCGATATCAGCAAATTAGACTATCAGCATCACCTCAATGAAATGCAGAACCTGTATAAGTGCACGAGAATGTTATGGTATGAGCCCGCGCCTCACAAAGTTTATTTTAAAAGGATACTTACTTACTTACTTCTTTACTTTGAACTTTCATGTTTTTTTTTATTTTCAGCAAATACTTCAGGAGGTTGACTACTTGATTTTAGTTGACAAAAAGCGGGGATGCACCGATACCACTTTTTCTAAAACCGGTACAAGTACAAGTACTTTGATTTTAGTACTCGTACGAGTACAAGGCATTTTCTTCAACAGACTTTTTGAAGTGAATGTATGGTTTAAAGACTTTTTAACTTGTTAATTTTTGTTTGTTTGTTTGTTTGTATACTTTATTGTCCCCGTAGGGAAATTTGTCCTCTGCATTTAACCCATCCTTCGATGCCGCTTGGGCGACCCGTAAGGAGCTGTGCCGCGCCCGGGGACCCATCTCCATGATTCACCTATTGCACATGTTTTTAGTGGTAGGGGAAACCGGAGTACCCGGAGGAAACCTACGCAGACACGGGGAGAACATGCAAACTCCACACAGAAAGGCCCCGTCCTGGTGGGAATCGAAACCCGGGACCTTCTAGCTGTGAAGCGGAGGCGCTAACCGCTGCGCTACCGTGCCACCAATTTACTCATTTATATTTCCTTGAGTGAAGTAGGCGACACTTTTAAGAGAAGTTATATCAGAATTGAACAGATACCATTTTATTTATTTGTTTAATTCAATATAATTTTACATTTTTATTGCACTGTCCATCATAGGCAGAACGGTGTCCAAAAGCTCCTCAATGCTTGTGCTTTATTCATTTATCTATTTTTATTATTTTACAATAATATTGAGATGTTACTTATTGCTGTAGTTGAATGGTCTCTTTTCGCCTTTACTACAGCTCCGTGTAGATTTTCTCGTGTGTTTATAGCAACTTATCCATTAGCCTACAGTTTTGCTGCAGCTGATTTTTGCTCAATATGGACATGCTGTATGTATTTAATTTGCATTTTCTGAGGGCTTTTTATTCACTGGGTTAGTTTATCAGATGAATAAGCCTTTGGGCATAAAACGGCGTAAGAATCACCAGAACTGTTAGCCACAAGTTAGCGGCTAGTTTAGCAACGTTAGCCTGTATCTTGTAAACACTGCAGACTCCACGCTGCAGCACTAACAACATTTAGCTCTGGTTAAATCCAGCACAGACTCTGATTTAGGGAGTGTCGTCTGTAATAAAGTCATCTCTATGTGGAATATTGTATTTCCACTAAAGAATTCTCCAGTTGTTATTTTCTCTCCTCAGCGGAGAGGTGCGTCCTGTAGGAGCACAGGCTCCACGTCAAGTAGTATCGGTTTCTGGGATCGGGACCTCATTAATGAGTACGAGTATGAGTACAAGCATGTGGTATCGGCCTGATACCCGATGTTGGAATCGGTGCATCCCTAGCAAAAAGTAAAGACACTACTGGACAAATATTACTCCAATGTGAGTAAAAGTCGCTCCATCTAATTATTACTAATTAACTAACTTCAAAGCAGAAAGAAAAAACAAATCAGTTTTAGCAAAAACTATTTTGCAACATCAACCAGTTGTGCCCGAATTCCCCCTCTGTACGGCAACACGACGGGGACAAAACTTCTTTCTCGCTGTGAGTCATTGGCATTTGTCAGCACATCAGCACAGCGCCACCTGCTGTTCTGGAGTGGACATTATCAGGCTTTTTAAAATGAACAAATAGTGGAGGGGGAAGTTATAGGAGCTGGTTTTGGCCCTCGGACCTGGCGAGCACGTGTGAGGCTCATTCCGCTTTCCCGATTGGATCATCCGCTTGAGAAAATGTAAGGATCGACACTATAAATTTAACACTTTCTTTCATTGTCTCAAGATTCTCACAATAACTTTATTTAAAGACAAATCATTTATGACGAGAGCACTCTCGGTCAGAGTGCGTGCTTGAGGTGACGCGGCCCTATTAAAGCATAAGTGGCATACATACTCCAGAAAACGTCTTCTTTGGCGCTCCGTCAGGGGAAAAGCGAACGCAGCGGCGTACACAACAAACATAATGAAAGAGGCGCGCATGCTAAACACTGTCCGCTGGGAACGAGGCGAATTTGCATAAAACGTTTCTGTGGGAGAGATGTAAACACACAATTTAATCATTAGAAGTAATTGATTTTAGCGCCACTGTCTGTACATAAATGCGTTTGACAATGAGATTGGGGTTTGGAAAGTGGGCAAGTGTTTCTTATGCAAATGCCTTAGCGGAGCCGCGCGTCTTCAGAGAGCCGCACGGCCTTTGTTTAGCGTCCAAATGTGGTCCCTTTTTTTTTTTTTTTAATCTACATAGAAGCAAGCCACCGCAAAGCAAAGAGGACAGGAAATGTTCGGAATGACAATATGCAAGGAGCAAAATTGCGACACAAATATAAATGCACTGCTTGATGTTAATTATGCGACAAAAAGAAGAAAGAAATCCATAAGGTTGAGTCTATGTTCTCCCACAAGACGTTGTTTCACTCTCGATCAACTGTTCTTCACTATGGTGGCAAAACGGTTGAAAAATAACAGCACAAAGGATGATGAAAAAGATAAATAGAAATAAATCCCGTGTTTGTAGCCTCAGAGGAGCTGGGGGAAGTGTGGATAGGGAAGACGACCCAGATGAATTTTCTAACTCTCCCAAGATGTAACTTTAGTGCAGGTTATCGAGACTCTTCTCCCTCTCAGGACGAGCCGTTGTTAATGTTGAGAAGAATGGCGCATCAAAGCTAAAAACAGTGTATTTTTCCGTTGGTTTATTGATGCCAATATCACCGCGTGTGTGCCAACCAAATCAAGTTTTTATTAGATTGCGAGTTGCTGCCAGAAATATCAAAAACAACTCCAGAGCTCCAAACTCATAACATGGAAATGATGAAGTTCAGAGAGAATTAAATGTTGAATTTAATGAGTGTTTGTCTTTTGTCAAATATAGATCATTTATATACGTAGAAGTCAATATACTTAAGAGAGCAATTGTGTGAAAATATTATAATATGAAGTCAGTGCCAAGCTGCCTCTGTGTTTCTGTCTAATGGTTTTGCAATTTCGATGCAACACGAAAGACAAATAACAAAAACCATGACTGGCTAGTTGCTTGGTTGGCTGCACTGTGGAGCATTCTTGTAAGACCTGAATCTGTGCCACTGGGTTGGCAACAGGGAAAGGATATTTGTTTAGCATTTTTTACATGGCACAAGTCTGCCAAAGAGCTGCACAAGGTAAGGGTTTGTTTCCATTCACTCCATCACTTCTTGGTGGTGGCAAACAACATATCGCCCCCTTAGAATTATGAGGTTCTGTCTGACATTTTTGTCCAAACTGGATCCAGGAACAATAATATGTGAATATATCAATCATTTCCTTTACGTTCTATACAGATGGGATTTCTGGAAAAAAGAAGAGGAAAAATTTAAACTTTCTTTACCTACTCCAATACTACCTTAACAAATGCTGAATTATGAAAATAGGTTTCTACCCAATAAAGATACAAAGACATGAAGAGGAGCAAAGTGGTTCAACAGCCAATAATTACATAAATAACAGAGAATGCTAACGTGTCGTGCTCACTAGTGAGAGAAGGAAGGAGCGTGAGATCAATAGATGGATCGGTGCAGCGTCAGCAGTGATGCGGTCACTGTATCAGACTGTTGTGGTGAAGAGGGAGCAAAGCTCTTGATTTACCGACCGATATACGTTCCCACCCTCACCTATGGTCATGATATCTGGGTAATGACCGAAAGGACAAGATCGGGCATACAAGCAGAGTTTCCTGCGCAGGGTGGCTGGGCGCACCCTTCGAGATCGGGTGAGGAGCTCAGTTACCCGGGAGGAGCTCGGAGTAGAGTCGCTGCTCCTTCACGTCAAAAGGAGCCAGCTGAGGTGGCTAGGGCATCTGTTTCGGATGCCTCCTGGTTGCCTCACTCGGGAGGAGCTCCAGGCATGTCCTATTGGGACAAGGACTCGTGGAAGACCCAGGACATGCTGATGGGACTACGTCTCTGAGTTGGCCTGGTGTCCCCTCGGGGTCCCCCCAGAACAGCTGGAGGAGGTGTGTGTGGATCGGGAAGTCTGGGCATCTCTGCTGAGACTGCTGCCTCTGTGACCCAGCCCCAGATAAAGCGGAAGAAAATGGATGGATGGATGGATGGATGGATGCTAACGTGATGCTTTATGTTAGCCTCAAGCTACTTGCTAATGCTAGCTACAACTGCCAGTTTTTCGCTTCTACTGAACAATCTGCAGTGAAAAAACATCCACGTGGACCCGATTTAGACTTGACTTTATTTGTATGTAATAAATAAGTTACATTCCACCAGAAAACGTCTCAAAAGAGTGAACAATAGAGTTATTTTGTGGTTGTTGATTGCGCGTTTGCCCACATAAATCAGAAAATGTAACCATAGCATGCAGACAACTTTCTTACCAAAAATAAAAACTCCAGTGGTGTGCACATTCCGTAATTATATATATATTTTCCCAGGCTTAGACGCAACGTAAATTTTGTTGATGTAGCTAACTTGCTTGTAGGCGACATAAACGTCTCGGACTGAACGCTGCGTCTCCTTTGTATTTCCATGACCCCTGCCCCTTCATAACTCCATCAGATCAACATCTCTTATTTTCTACACAGCCTTGGTTCACTTATCATTCCTCCCAGCCAGTATTTTTTTTTTCTCTCCCTTCGTTCTGTCACTGGGAGCCACTTCAGGTTGCGCCGTGGCCAACGTGGAATTAGCTGGCAGGAGCACACAGGGAAAGCAGCAGCGTGTATGGGATACGAGGGTGTCCGATTGAGGGGGGGATAGTCTTTCATCCTTTTCTACATCAAAACCCCCACCAGCATATGCCTAACAGACTGCAGTTAGTGGATACGGACTTGAAAGTACCGTGTTTGTGTCTTAGCAAAGTTGCAGTTCCCTGTGATGCATCTCCCCTGCCCGGGCCGTTCCAACACGCTAGGGCCAAATCAAAGCGGTTATTCGTCAGCTGTGATCGCCGCTCTCGAGGACGTTATTAAATCCATCTGCCAGTTAAACATATACATGAAAACAACCTACACAGAGGCAGGAAAAAGCTGTAAGACGGAGGGGGAAGAAAGCACGCATTGTAAGAGCTGTATTTGCCGCTCTTCCGTTCCACATTTCGGGCCTCAAAATACCACCCTTTTTCCACAATCACTTCCTTTGTGTTTCACTCTTCACTTCCAGTTATTACTCCTCAAACTAGTCACAACAATCATTCAGGGAACGCAATTCGGCTGCCATTTTATTCCATTTCCAGTCATTCGGTGCGCTCTGAATGCCTCGCTCGCGCAGCTATTACGGCCGCATCTGTACGTAATGGGAAATGTCAAACAGCCATAGAAATGGGTCTTGATGAGCGGTTTCCTTGTTGGGTTCAGGGCATATTCGTGCTGGACCTGCCCTTCGCCCTGGTGCATTCTGGGTATGTGGGGCTGCTGCTGCTGGTGGTGTCGGCCTGGGTCTGCAACTACACCGGGAGAGTCCTGGTCTCCTGCTTGTATGAGGACGGACACTGGTCAGTATTTAAATGTGTTGTTATAATGGTTGCACTTGAAATAACCCTACCAAGACCTAATGTACATTTTACACTGTGTATAAATATGATGGACAAAGTATTCAGAGGGTGAAATT
Source organism: Gobius niger (assembly GCF_951799975.1). NCBI lineage: Eukaryota > Metazoa > Chordata > Actinopteri > Gobiiformes > Gobiidae > Gobius > Gobius niger. The sequence goes on along the minus strand of NC_136866.1, from coordinate 14,557,745 downwards.
TTACTTTTACAGCAGTGATCTTCAATCAGCTCTTGATCAAGTATTTGGGTTTTTTAAACAATGGAACATTTAATTAAGAAGTTAAGAGTTTTACCAGGATTTTATTATGGAAATAAATCCATCACTGTTTAAAAGAGGTCAGGGTGTGGTTGTTGACGTCCAGCGCTTCCTGGAGATGTTGTGAGCGCAGGCGTTCCTCATAGAGATCTACCTTTAAGGCTTTTTCTCGCCGCCCGTTCTGCAGCTGCTCTTGCAAAGTGAGATTGACCCTCTCAGCTGAACTCAGAGTAAACCGTAGCTCCTGGATCAGCGCGCCGTCTTTTCAAAGATTTTTATGTTTAAAAAAATGTGGCACTGATGGGCCAGACCGAGCCTCTTATATAAAATACTAGCTGAGACCCGGCCTTTGGCCGGGCCTCGCTAGTCTCCACATTTGATATTCTGAGATTATGAGTGATTACAAAGAAATGTCCAACCCGTCACACAGTTCAGCTGTAGACCAGTGGTTCCCAACCCATTCCAAAAACTGTGGCCACTACAAATGTGTGAAATAATGAATGCTAAAAATAATGTCAAACAAACTGCAATTGGAGTGTTTGATGCACCCGCGCTCCTTTCTTATAAACTACATCGACAATATTTTCGCTAAACTCAGGGAATAGAATTCAAGAGACAGTGGAATAATTATGGATAAATATTAGGGGTTCAGCTCTAACGGTTTGGGTCACGGTGCAGGACCCGTGGTTTGGTGCATCACGGTAGTTTACAATCAAAAAAATAATGAGTAGGTTTTGAACTGAAATAGCCTAATGATCGTTGTTAGACAGTATTTATAACCTTACAAAAAAATTGGCAATGCGTTCAAAGCTGCTTTAGAATAAAATGTACCTCTGGGCTCACAATACGTGAAAGCAAAATAGAAAACAAATGGTACAGCAGCAAAGTAAAAAAAAAAAGAAAAAAAACTACGCAGTGCAGGCCATGCGCTCGTTAAGTAGTAGTTTCAATTTCGCTTTTACGCACACGGAGGAGAAATCAGTCGGAGCAGCGCGTTTGATTAGAGGCTCGTGTTTGAGCAGGTTTTGGGCAATGTTTAGCGTGTACTGGTTTTTCGGAGACAAAGCTTTGGAGACGTATATGGGCAGGATTGGATGTGACGCATTTGTCTGCGTCTCTAACATTACGCAGCCCTGGATGTAAAATGAACCACAGCCTCGGTCACTGCAGGAGAGACTTAAACAAAGACACGCAGATGTGTTTTGGAGGATGTAACTGTACCTGTGCGGAGCGTCTGCAGGTTTGCGGTGAGTGACAATGACACACATCGCCCTGGTTGGATGCGCGCGCACACATACACGCGCGCACGCACACACACACGCACACGCGCGCGCGCACACACACACATACGCACACACCGCCCTGTTTTGATGCGCGCACGCGCACGGCAGCACCAACCACGCACACACTCAGTACTGTCGCCAGGCTTCCTGGTGTTCCCAAACGGTCTCCCATCCCAGTCCTAACCAGGCACTTCCCTGCTTAGCTTCAAAGTCGGTATGGGAAATAAACATGGCGGCGCCCAGGCAGCGGCCATTGAAATAGCGTTTTCTATAATAGATAATAGATACTAGCATGCATTTAACATATGTAGCATCCCACTTCTTCGCAGGGACGAGTTAATCTGCACAGTGCAGAAATGCTGAAAATTTTACTTGAGAGTTCATGAAATTTATACAAATGCTTTTAGGTAAACAGGGTTTTCCCCCAAATGTTGAGTTCACAACATACTAAAGGAGGACAAAACAGATCTCATTCCACCACTAGAAAAATATTCAGGTATGGAGCCTTCCAGTTACATTTTAAATATGTTGTTCCCACTGCTGCCAGCAGGAGGAGCCCCAGTCACTGTCTTCACCTGCTCTAGTACTCCTGTTTGTTGTGTAGGTAAAGGTATCATTTAACAAAAGACTAAAACTTTTAACATTTTGTAAGCTGTGTTATATTTCTCGGTTCCAAACTGTTTTTCTTTGGCAGAAGAGTGAGCAAAATGACTCTTTAGATAATGACCCCTGATATCGACAGATAGTATCGATACTTCACAGTACATTGGGGGACTGACTTTTCTATATTTCCAGTGGAGGGCCCAGAGTGAGGGTGCGCCACAGTTACCAGGACATTGCAGAGGCGTGCTGCAGAGGCCTGTGCCCCCGCTGCCCCGCGTTGGGAGGAGCCATGGTCAACGTGGCCCAGGTTAAACAATACACTTTCTTACTCTGGAAGAAGCCATGGCCACATTCATTTGATTTCATGTCTGTGCTTGCAGCTGATTGAACTGTCGATGACGTGCACGCTGTACCTGGTCGTCTCCACGTCCCTGCTTTTCGACAGCCTGTCCGGGTTGGCCGTACCCAGGCTAGGCTGCTCTCTGCTGGCCCTGATGTTCCTGATGCCCTGCCTCCTGCTCACTGACCTCCGCTCGGTGTCGACTCTCAGCTTTCTCTGCTCCCTGGCTCATATACTCATCAGGTGACTGTGAGATAACCTTATGTCTTTATGTCAGATGACTTATTGTGCAGTATGGTTGTCCCGTCAGCCTGCTGGTGATGCTGTACTGTCTGAGCCGAGCACGCTCTTGGGCGTGGTCCTCTCTGTCTATGTCCGCGGACCCGGAGGAGTTCCTGGTGTCTGTGGGCATCATCATCTTCTCCTACACGTCGCAGATCTTCCTCCCATCATTAGAGGGCACTATGCAGGACAGGTGCCAGTTCAACACCATGCTGGGCTGGACACACGGAGCGGCCTGTGTCATGAAAACTCTCTTCGCTCTTCTGGTAAGCGTTCATATGTGCTCACTGCCAAATCGATCCATCAGCTCGACTTTCTTTTACTTCCTCACACCCTTAAAAAGTTATTTCTAGCGCATTGACCTTCTCTTGGGCTCTCATTAACCGTACTGTTGGAGGTCAGGAGTGTGGGTGGAGCTTTGGCCCGGGGTCAACAGCTCCATCGAGTGAGCAGTCAGGAGGAGAATGACTGACAGAGCGTCTCCGCTGTTTCGTCTCCCCTCAGTGCGTTCTGACGTGGGGTCGGGACACCAGCGAGGTCATCACAGACAGCCTGACCCCTCTGCTCCGCCCACTGGTCAACACGTGTCTGCTGGCCAAGGCTTTGCTCTCCTTTCCCCTGCCTTTCTACTCGGCCGCCGAAATACTACAGGCATGGATACTCAAAGGTATGACTGCGAGTCAGTTTTGTCCATATTCACAATTTCAAAACTCCTTCATTAATCTATTTACATAGGATGAATAAGTAAGGCTGTGTCCGAAAGTCCAGCCTAGTCCCTAACCCGTCATTCACTGTATAGGCCCACACTATATAGTACACTACATAGTGCACTTTACACTACTTTTGCTAAACTCTGGGAATAATGTATTTCTGTGATAAAGACTGACCAAATTCAAGAGACAGGGGAATATTTATGGATAACTATTAGTCAAATGTTTTTTTCACATGGATTTTACATGAATGAAGAATAAGGCCTGGATTATTGCCTTTGTTCCTGAGAGAGGACACTATCGATCATCTAACAGCTCAAGCTGTAAATGATCAGCAACTTCATCAACTTTTCACTTTATATGCAAACAGTTTATTCATGAAAAATATGCAACATGTGAATAAAACTGTTTTCATTAATTCGTGTTGTGTTTTGATCAAAGTCCTGTCGCTGTCCGACTCTCGCAATGCATTGTGGTCTATATTGACCCGTTTAGTGACCATCGCTGAACACTACTTTAGAGTGCAATGTTGAGTACACTACTTTATTCTCTCTGGACACCCCTACACAATGGCGTGACCAAGATATTGGTCACAACAAAAAAACACTCTATAATTAGTAAAACAGCATAAGAAGAATCGTTTTATCTGTCTAGTATTTATCAAGGCAATTTTAGATTTTAGTATTCTTGATCAGACTTAAAAAGTTATCATTACGGTGTACTACTGTACACATACCTTGGCCCTTGGTAAGACTCCCATGCAGTTGTGGGGCCTTTATGAGTGGAGTGGTCAGTCTTAGATAGGTATCTAGGTGCTCCCTTTGTGTCAAATGGAGAATACATTTCCTGATGGAGCGTGATTCCAGTGGAATCAACTGCAACAGTCTCCATGAATCAACTGCAACAGAAAAACTTCACCGCACAAGTACAAGAAGATTGAAACACTAATACTCCCACTAATACAATGACTGTATTGCAAATTAAAACATAGAACCAAGACCTTTACCTATTCATCCATACCCCTGATTGTCAAACTTGTTTGTATCACAGGTTAAACTGACTAATATGTAGATTGCACAGTGCCTCAGGGAGAATCATTTATACTCTCAGGGGAGTAGGAGAAACCTTGAGAAGTGTGGCCTCTGGCTTAAATGCGTTTATACAAAATCCCAGGGTACTCTCCGATCACAAACACAAACAGGAGGAATGAACTCTTGACATCTCGCTCCTTTGACAGTGCCCTGAAGTGAGAAACACACAAACAACCTGAACCTGCCTGCATCGTTATTTATGTAAAACCGAGGGATGAGTAACCCAAGTTCAACACCTTTGGTAAATACTGCTAATGTTTATTGACCACCCCGGGTCTAAAAACAGCACAACGCTCTGCAGACCTGCAGCTCAGCGGATGGGATTGGAAGGCTATTGTGAATATGCAGATTCTGTGTGACTGCATACAAGTTCAACAATTACACATTTTTCTTTAGAATATCTATCAGGAAAGTTGAGCACTGGAATAGCTTTTGTCCCGATGTGAGAGAGAGACACCATATTACTAATACAGGACCAGCATAAACCTGACTAATATTGACTATTTGACATATACATAATAGCCTTTATGATGAAAAATCTACGTTTTGAACTTCTTACTATTTTTTAATGTTAAATCCTCATCAAAAACAGAGCTGGAGAGGTGTTCTTTTTGATGCACGCTTGTACCTATGCACATTTAGTTTGTCTCCCTCTTCAGCACTCAAAACTTTCGTATACGCAAAACAGATAAATAATACTCTGAAACTTCTCTGAGCTTGAAAATCTAGACACCAAACAAACTCTCTTCCCTACGTAGAGTTGCAGTTTGACATATTTTTCTTACACTAATTTTAGCCTTTTCACCAGAGGAAGGATTGCACCCTCTGCTGGCGTTTTGTATAACTACATTTATTACTAGACACCTTATTTCAAATAAGGCCATGGTGTTGAAAGTGATTGTAAAAGTACAAGAGTTTTATCTGAATGGCCTGAAGCAAAGATTCCTTCCCCCATGTGTTTGTATCAAAGATTAATGCTGCAATACTGGCATGAATACAACTACTTTGAGACAGCTGTGAAGATTATAATGTAATTGATGACATATACTGTAGGTGAAAGCGGCCTGCCTGTATCGCTCTTGTAATAACACTAATGTGTCATGTGGACACAATGTGACACTCTCAACAGTGTGTCATATTGCTCAGGTCACTCCTTTCATCAGATAAAAAATCACTAATGTATCCACTGTCAACACATAGTGAGCCTGAGCCCTTCTCTAATGTATCTGTCAACAACACTCGTCATCCTGTTTCTAGTGACCCAGATTGTGTCACCAGCACAGTATTTTTGGTCAATGAAAAGAAAAACATAGAAAACAGATTTGTATTTAATGGTAGTAACTCGGAATAAATACTATAATGCAACTTACAGAAGCGTTGGCTGTCATGTGGTCGTCATATCACACTGTTGTAGTGAAGTATGGGCTGAGTTGAAAGGCTACTTAATTTAGCCATCAATACAAGCTCGGAGTAGAGCCGCCGCTCCTCCACATCGAGACAAGGCCCACGAGGTGACTGGTATGTTTGGAAAGCATCATTGAGGTGTTCCAGGGATGTCCCATTGAGACAATTGGCCCTGGGGTAAAACTCCATCACATCTTGGAATTATACAGTTGATCAAGTTTAGATCATTCCTTTTACCTTCTTTAAAAAATATATATACATATACAAATCATGATTACCGTTTATCAGAAAAGAAGTGAAAAGACCATCAATGCGTCACTTTTCCGATGAACATCACCAAAGCACGTTGTAACCTTGAACATTCGAGGCTGTATTTCAAAGACAATTTGTTATTCTTTTATTGCCACTGTTTCATCAGAAGTATATCTCAGCCCTGTCTGCTATTGTGTCATTAAAATGGTGTCGAGCTGCAAAAATTAAATATAAATTGCCTCATAGTGGAGCAATTAATCACAGTAATCACACTCTTATTCATGGAGCCTGTGGTCGAGGCGGCAGTTGCCTGAGGTGACGATAAGACTTCTCAATGACAAAATAATAAAACTGCACAGAAGGAGTAGTAACTAAAGATTGTTGTACTGTAAACCCAGGAGTGATCGGATTTCAACTTCTTCAGTTTATTTGGCACAAAAAGATGTTGGCTCGGTGTTGTTTTGTTTGTTTCATTTCATTCACACTTTATGTAGGATAATGCTCTCACAATCTATATGGGCCAAAAATGTCAGATTAACGTTTGGTTTATAACTTTTGGAAAATCAGCACGTGTAATACCTATTATGAATAAGTCTCGCTATTCTATGGTAAGTATCATTATCAACAACTGTATGATGAGTATATGTTTCCATAACTCACTCAACCTGGCCTTTTGTACATGTTTTAAGTAGCAGGGGACGTACGCAGGCACGGGGAGAACATGCTCCAGATGGGAATCGAACCTGGAACCTTCTAGCTGTGAAGCAGGGGCACTAACCGCTGTGCCACCGTACCCATCATGTTTGTGTTAGCCTCAGTTGTGCAGGAGTTTGAGGAAAACGGCAGCAACTGAGAGCAATACTTAAAGGAACAGGCCACCGTTTTTCCATGCTGTGATATGTTCTTACCTGAGCTTAGACGAGTTGATACGTACCTGTCTGGTCTTTGTGCATCCCTGGGGAAGAGCGTGGTCGCTTCCAACTTCACAGGTACGCATCAACTCGTCTAAGCTCAGGTAAGAACATATCTCAGTATGAAATAACGATGGCCTGTTCCTTTAATGTATCACAATACAATGAAATCCTTTTAGCCTCTGTTATACGTATGTATTGCATTATGCCAAAAAAGGTATCGTCCAAGCCCTATAATACTACAATAACAAATTGTCTCATTTCAGGATGTGGCTACTCTAGTTCCGCTAACCTAAAGTTGTGAGCACCAGAGAGATATAGAGAGATTATCTGAAAATTAACTGGTAGAGAGCTGAGGAGACGTCTGGGTTTATAAAGGTCAGCAAGTTTGTCTTGAAGATAAAGTCTAACAGGCAACATATACTCAAATAAAAATAACTTTTCAAAATGTAATAACATGAGCCTTTAGCTTCAAGACAGACTTGGCGACCTTTATGAACACAGACGTCTCCTCGGTAAAACTATTTACAGGAAAGATGGTTATTCGAACGGGTTTGAGATTATTGGAATAATAAATGAACAGGGACAGGAAGTACTGGCACTCACGCTACCTCTTCCATCCTCCTCTCCTAGATGTGGCCTCCATCCCCAAACCCGGCTGTACCTTACCCCGCCCTGCGCTGCTGCTCCGGGCCACGCTCCTCCTCAGCTGCCTCCTCCTGGCTCTGCTCCTGCCCAGATTCTCCCTCCTCATGGGGCTCACGGGCAGCGTGACCGGGGCCGCCATGACCCTGGTCCTCCCCTGTGTTTTCCACCTCCGTCTGCAGTGGGACAGGCTCCCGGCGCGGGACAGGCTGACCGACGGGTGCATCCTGGGGCTGGGGGTGCTGTGCAGCGCCTCTGGGGTGTTCTGCTCGGTGAAGAGGCTGCTGCAGGGGCTCTGAGGTGAAAGGAGCCTGCTGAGTGGACACTTTTACACGGCCATTTGTAACCTGTATGAGTTTTATAATGCTTTATCAGTGTGCAGTTACATACAGCGATAGGCTACTTATTGATTTCTGTGGACTCATGCTGCAGTCTGTGGTTACTATAGCGCACTAGAGATGTTGTGGTTTGTAAGGTTGTGAGGGTGGCTTTTTAAATTGGAGGTAATCAGCCATTTTTTGTAACTATTTTATGACTAGAATGTTTTGCAGAAAGAAGTGTGTGAGTGGAGTGGACTCTTTGGTGCTTTGCCTCCTGACAAACACAGTGCTTTGTTTCCTTGGGCTGGACACCTGGATGAGACGCGCAATAAATACATTTCAGCGTGAAATAAATCATCCGTTTACTGTTGTGTTTTGTCAGTGCCGCTGCCCCAGTGTGGTCACCTGTGCCGACCTGCTGGAGCTGACTAAATGATGTTAAAACCACGACTGTCAGCATTTGCACAGCGTCTAATTGTATAACGTTACGAGTGCACATATGTTGGAGCAAGTAGGAGTTCTGTTTGTGTGTTTGAACATCTGTTTGGGAGCTGGCACTCGCAGGCCGCAGTGGGAGGACCAGGAACAAGCTGAGAAAATAAAGAACGCACAGTCAAGAGGCTCGTTTCGCACGTTACAAATGCAGTGAAAACAACGGCAGCGAAAGTGAGCGAGGCAAAAGGGCAAGAAACAAGAGCTGGAAGAAAGTTAGAAAACTGCAACTTTGAAGATTGTTGGAAAGCTTGTGAAACCAAACATGAGCAAGAGGTACAGCTGTGGCGAATGAGGCAAAAGTCACACTATAGGTTCAAGTGGAAGATCGCCGGCACACACTGCAGACGTTACAACCTGAGGCAAGACACTTCAAGACTTAATAACTTCCACAAACCTAAAGATGAGACACAATTCCCCCCTTTTTCATTTTTACTCTCTTTCCCACACGCCCCTCCCTTCCCCTCCTCTTTCGAGCAGCGATCGTGTTACAAACGGTCCCTGGTCTCATGTTTCACTCACTTTACTTTGCGACACATGCAGACACGCACGGAGCCTCACAGCTGACAGGGCGACACAACACAGGGGAGCTAACACACCTGTCACACACAGAGGGCGAGCGAGAGGGGGAGGGAGGGAGATGGGGGACAGTTGAGGTCACTTTCACTGTCTGATGGAGCCTGTCCACAGCGTGTCACTCACATGTCCACCCTGTAACCGTCCACACCTGTCTCCCCAGTCTCTCACCCACATGAACTATAGGCTGTACCATTACCACCACTTTAATGTCAGCAACTTACCTTTCACTACTGACGATACATTATTAACGTCTAGAACAACAGAAAGAACGACACTCTATCCATGTGCTCTCATTTGTTTGAGCATTAAGTGTTTACTACCATACTTATGTGCTGTTATGTGCTGGAGACGCGAAATGTCCTCCATTCTAAACAATTCACTAAAGAATTCACAACTCGCTGGTTTTCTTTGAGGAAACTAGCCTTGTACTGAAGTGGCTCTCAAACATAGTTACTGCATGTACAGATAAACACTTACATGTTCTCGGACAATGACACTCTTGAACAAACATCAAGATAATAAACACACCTGAGGCCCGATGTCCCACCAGTGCAAAAACAGCACTGGTCCAGATGAAGCTGTCATCTTGCTTTCGTGCTTAGAACAAAGAGATCGACTGAGGTGCGGTGACCTGCAAGCAGCACTGACTGACTGCGTAGCAAGGGTGCCCTGGGGCCCCAAGTAAAAAGTCTCAGGGGCCCCATATTATATTGCATTGAGGCTGCTAGATACAGTAGGTCTACATAACAGGCCTACTGTATCTAGCAGCAATTCCATCATAAATCCATGCTTTAGTACTATCAGTAGCCTACTGTCAATATACAAATAATTGCATATCAATGATTCAGACGATTTGTGAAGCAACTATTCAAAAATCTCAATTAATTTGCATTGCAATAGAAGTCCATTAGCAAAAAACAATAGGTCGCTGTAAGCAAACATAGTCATAGTGCTCACTAAATAACTTTAAAATGTGTGCTCCATTGATGATGTTCCAAAACTCTGCAAAATCAGTAAGTATCACTCTGTAGATTAGAATAATGAAATGGCAAAACTCACCACAAAGATACAGAGGTGTAGAGTGAGAACAGAAGTCCCAAAACCTACACAGGAAAATGTGGTGGAGTCATGAGTAAAAAGTATGTCCACTGGTTTTTACAAGGTAATATTAGGGAACCATGACTCACTGAAGCAGCAGCAGGAGGGGATAAATAGCGCCAGAGAACATTGGTGGTGACATAGTGTAACTGCAGTACCATAATCATTGGCAATTCTGTGCTAGATGAATATCCATAGCAAGGTGACTGCAATTGTGTCTTCAGGTGGTGGCCCATAACAATTGGGGGCATTTGCCTGCCTTGCTCTACCTACACCTCTGCTGACCACAAAAAGCGCTAAAGTTGTGTCTTTCCTTTCGCAGCCTCTCCTCATCTCTTCCTCCCCTGCATCACCGGATCCAGAATAAACTGACTGAGGGTGCAATAGAGTTTCAAAAGGGTGTAGCTAGAGATTCTCGTCATTAAGATATATTGTGAAGCCGCTAAAACTGAGGATGCAAACATTTCAAAGTGAGGTTGCAATACACCCTTTTGCACCCCCGTAGATTTAACAATAACGTCGCGCTACAGCCTCATTTATTTTATTATTTTATTGACCTTTATTTAACCAGGATAGTCCCACTGAGATTAAGAATCTCTTTTTCAGGGGAGTCCTGGCCTCAGAGGGGAATCTATTGTACATGTTTTTAGAGGTAGGGGAAACCGGAGTACCCGGAGGAAACCTACGCAGACACGGGGAGAACATGCAAACTCCACACAGAAAGGCCCCGTCCAGGTGGGAATCAAACCCGGGACCTTCTATCTGTGAGGCGGGAGCGCTAATCGCTGCGCCACCGTGCCACCGTGCCGCCCCTCATGCACTTCATTCAGAGTTTAGTCTACATAATTTTTAAGCTATCACAGGAGAAACTACAAACTTTATTTATCCCACTGGGAGTTAAACACTGTCTGTGTCCCAAAGAGAGTATACAGATGGTCCCGCCCTGGCTCTGGTATCACAGAGCGCTGGGCTCTCCACGCAGCAGAAACGTGGCCAATTTTCTGTTTGTTTTGTTTGGAGACAACCTGGCCCACAAGCTGACAATTGAGGGGGGAAAATACCTTTCGCCGGGAATGAGTTCCGTTAATTGTTATTTATACCGGCCTATTTTTGACACGCGGCCCGTCTGACCCTGTCGCCCCGGGACACTTGAGCGGAGCCGCACCTGACGTCTCACCCCGCTTCCTCTGAGCTGCTGCCGCCCCCAAACACAGCCATATCACTTTTCATACGGCTTTGTGCAGCCGCTCTGAGTAATGCACTCGTGAGCGCAGGAAGTTGTGTCGTCGAAGAGAGATTTAAGTCTCTGCCCTGGGCCACACTGGGAACTGGTGTGGGGAAGCGCTCCGATCCGATTGCGGGAGGCGTTTCTGCACGTTCACCCCGTGTCTGAGGCGCCTGGGTTTAGAGAGGACTAACTATTGTTTTCGTAGCAACATAGCATTCGGAACAATCAATAATGCCAACACAAAGAGTGATAGAATGTACTGTATTAGGTCATAAGCCAACTGTTGTGTTGGCTGAGGTGGTGTAACGGCAGCTTTTTGTGAGCTGCCGTCACAGAGCTATAGCCGCTGGTGAAGATCTACAGATTACTCAAAGATGCGCCAGCGGCTCGAAACACAGCTCCAGGTCTGTTACAACACTGTGACATGATAGATGCAGATCCAATGCAGAAGCAGTCATGAAGCTGTGACAGGTGATGGCTCCAACAGACTATTAGTTTTTTATTCTCTCACACCTGTACTCTTACATAGCAGTGTATAGGCTCTGTAAAGCAGGGAGAGGCGCAGGAAAGAGATTCACCTTTGTATGAAAAATACAAATGGCGGTGTCAGGAATAAAATGTCAGGGCATCGGAAAGCGCACACTGCACTAAAGGTATATTTTAGAGTTAGAACAGCCCGGAACACAATACTTTATCTTTTCCCCGAGTGACCTTTGAATTGACTTGCAAATGGAGCCAGTGGGAAAGTTGCGATTGCATTTGTTGAGGCTATACATCATTAAATAGAACTTTTGCTCCATGTAATGAAACTAATCAGATAGATTTCTTGACTTTTGTGTTCTGAAGGGGTAAAGGTAATAACGGTATAGGGCCTAAAGAGCCGGTTCTCATCTGTAAAGAGTCAGTTACTTTTATGTATGTTTAATGTGAATGAGTGGACGAACCCCGCTTGACTCGCGCTGCTCTTAACGGTGACGCTCAGTAATTACAGGTGCGCTGTATCCGGGCCTCTCTGGTTTGGCCGATGCGAGTTGAGGACAGTTAAAGTGTGATTTGATGAGGGTCAGACGAGAAGGTCGTTCGAGCACATCCCATCGGAGCTCATTAAGACCCAGATCTATGCCGCGTCCAAGTGTCTGTCCTTCAGTGACACTGCCCACCTGTGAGTGAGCCTGCCAGCTCCGCCAGCTCAAAACCTGCGCATATTTTGGGGATCGACAAGAGGATTTGTAACTTTAGCATAAAACGGCGTCTACTCGTGTCTGTGTTAAATGTGTTTTGGTTTGGGTTTTCTCAAAGACATTGGCTAGGTTTACATGGTCAGCAAAGTCAGATAAGTGGAGGAATCAGATCACCCAATAATAGTCACATGTGATGCGTTTATATTGATCGGATAAACCCAAACTCTCTGTGATGTGCACCGCGAGCCACAGGCAACAGCAAGAAAAACACCACAGAGACTCCATTCAAGTCTGTGTCTGTGGACTGACTGTAAAAGTCCGGTCTCCGACATAATCACGGCTTTAGTCCCACTTGTCTCTTCTGTTGAGTGTAAATCCATGTAGCAGTTTCATATTCACCATAAATTTGCTCTACTGTCTTGTTCTATTGTCTGCAGTAGCGTCACAGCGCCTCACACAGGCCTGGCAGATGAATTGCAGCAGTTTTGCACACATGACTGGCTCCCTGTGGACGCACACGTTTACTGCTGGTTCCGTGTTTATAGAGAAAAAGGAACAATCTCCTCATCCCTCCCTTCGATCACTGGCAATGAATGATTGCTCCATATTTGGACTTGAAGTAAAAAGATTTTTTAAGTCAGTAAGATTTTTGGTCTACATGTAAATGTAGCCACTGAGACACCCTTCTCTAAACCCAGGTCAGCTGATTTGGTGAGCCTCCACTTGCTTCTACTGTGAGTGGTTTGGACGCTCTCTGGACCAGTTCAATTCCATCAAACGCAGGAGAACAGAGACATGGACTCGACCATTCAGACACACACGGACTCTGCAGTGCTAACCTAAACCTCAAAGTTTAGTAATTCAATCCCAGTCTTTTCCATATTCCAAGCTAAAGTTGTGGTCAGGAGTACTAAGAAAATGAAAGATTTTATTTTATAGCACAGACAAGAATCCTGTTTAAACTAAAGTACTCGTGCACCCAGCAGACCAGTGTTATTCGCCTTTTAATACATTACTATAGAAGTTAATTTAGTGTCATGACCCTGTTACCTCTGAGTACAGCGCTGTAGCTGCAACTGAAGTCACACAAGGAGTTAGACAGTGGTGTTAAAGTTTGGGAAATGCTACAACAATGCGCCTCCATTTAAAAGATATTTATGAGTCTGTGATCAGCCATTGGATATGTTTCCTATACCAATCCTTTAAGCTTTCTACAAAGTGCTTGGTGCTCTTTTTGAACAGCCCGTCGTCCGAGTAAATATTGTAAGTGTTGTTAAAGACGGGAAAGCGGCGCTGAATCGCCACGCTGTAATGAAGCGCATTAGCTCTGGTGCCGCTGCCAACTGGCCTGCTCCCGGTGCAGTGGCGGAGGAGCGGGGCAGTGGAAGGCGCTCCTCTGTGTGTGTGTGGGCGAGGCTCTGGCTCTGGATCTGCTCACTGTATGGAGAGAATGCATGTGTTTTTATGAAGCCTCCCACCGCACTGGGCTGCCTTCACACTGATATGGTTTACACGCAATAAAAGCACTCCACTTTGCAGCCCATCTGCCTTTATTGGCTTTGTTTGGTGGATGGATTCTCCTCGGGGATCACATGTCGTGGCTCCTTTTCACTTGCCATGATAGTAAGTGCATTGTGTTTTTGATAACTTTTTCATACAAATGCTTTATACAAAAGAATTTACGCCTTTCTATATTGCAAATCTTTTTTTATGAAGTTTTCCTCAATTGAATCGACACTAAGTACATCAGACCACCGACTGCTTAAACTCATTTCTCAAAAACAGGAGACTTTTTGTCAAAACCTTCCCCACAATTGATGGTTTGCACACAGTCCCTCAGAGCAACTTTTCATTCAGAGCACAGCTGATGCGGAAAGTAAAAGGTTTCTTATGATGACACATAGATACAACAGGGTTTTAGTGTTTTATGCGGTGCGCTATAACTGCTTTGTATGATGCAGCAGCAAATTTGCTCCAATAAAAAAGAGAAACGGTGCTGTGTTTAGGAAACTGTGTGCTGCGTACGTGTGTGTCAGGAACAGTGGCCTATCATGACAAAAACTGGATCAGATTAAAAAGCAAAAACCTTTATTGACACATAACAACTCGAGCACACAGGACGAGCCAGAAGAGGTACTTGGGCTTCATCAGGTACTTGGTCTAGTCTTGGTTTAAGACCCTTTTAGTCCTCATTTAGAACTTCTTTAGTTATTATTTAGTCCTATTTTAGATATGATTTAGTTCGGTTATGGACCTACTGTAGATCCGGAGTTTGATGGTTTGTAATTTAGTTTGAAAAGTTTGAGAAACACAGCCCCAATACAGCCCTTTTTTTAGCAACATTTTTGCACTGGTTTAACTGTTTAAGAAGTTTAAACCCTTCACATGATCAATTCACAGAATGCCAAAATGCTTTCATACTTAATAATAAAACAAAACAAAAACACAAGAAAAAGACCTTTCGATTCTGTCAACCAATTATATCTCAAGCTATACAAACTATGGCTCGATCAATATATATGGTCCAGTCGATATACCGGGCTGATATCGGCCAGATACAAAGGACTATATCTCCGGAACCGAAGGTGATGGACCTCCTGTTTGCACTGGAAATTTGAGCTTTAAAATGAGCCTCCCACAGCTACCAATAGCACATGTGTCAAACACAAGATGGCCCGCAAGATGATTTAATGCAGCCCTTTGTGGAGCATGAATTTCTGAGTATGTCAAAAAAAGAAGTAAGTCTCTAGCCTATTCCTTATGATTTTTTTGTAGAAAAAAATGCTCACTCCAGCCACTAGGGGGCAGCTTAAATTTTAAAAAGTAAAGATTTCCACAAGTGTCAATAAGAGGGCACTGACATAAGAGATAAGGATATAAACAGCATATTATAGCCATGTGGTAAATGGTCAGTCTGCCCCAGGGCGGCTGTGGCTACAATAGTCACTTACCACCATCGAGTGTGGAATGAATGAATAATGACTACTATGTAGCACTTTGAGAAACATGTGACAAAGGCTGTTTTTTTTTTAAATTTATTATTCCAAAGTTCCTTTCAATATGTGCGGCCTGCGACCCGCCGTGGGGGTAGAATTTCGGCCCACGACCCCAAAACAACAACAACACCCCTGACCTATAGGCATCAGGGGGATGAAGAAACATCGCGGTGAAAATCAGTCACAAGTTTTTACAACTATTATACATATATTATATTGCAGGCTTTTGTTTATAATTTCAGAAACATAAGAAAAAGACACTTAGCCTTTTTAGTTTCGGAATCTACAGATTTTTGTCTTTCAAACGAGCTCCCTTTGAAGTACTGACTAAACATTAATATACAGCGCCCCCTGCTGTCACAGTTCAACACTGACACGCTAAGAAGCTTCATACACAGGATTTATAAACCAGACATTTATTTGGTCCAAAATATTGTTGGTGCAGCCTCAGAGAAACCCACATCTGTCCATCTCTATTAGATATATTTCTTTATATTTCTGTGATTGAAACCTTTACTATAATAATAAATGTTTATCTATAGACTTTTGAGAGGTTAAAAAAAAATGACATAAAATTAAATGACTTAATATATATCGGCCTAGATATCGGCCATGCCAACCCCTTCATATCGGTCGGGCCCTAATACAAACAAGTACACTCTTTCTCCCTTTCTAACTTTTCACCTATGCACCACAACCCTGGGTCCCCCCGTTTCGACCACAGCAGCAAAACGACCGTCCCCCACAGCCTCTCCATCTCCTCGTCTTCACCGTCGTCAGCGTACAGGAGGTTTACATCTCAGACAAAAGTTCTGGAGCCGTCACCTGGGCTTGGTAGTTCGTGTTTGCCGTCTTTAGAGTTCAAGCCCTCACTAAACTCTTCCTCTCGCCTGCCTCATTTGTCCATCCGCTTGGACAAAAGTAACATCATGAGGAGAAGATGCAATTACTAAATAAGTAAAAGCCCGTTGCAACATCCCGCGCTGACTTAAAAGCGAGCCTGTTGTCAGATTTGGGTGAATTGTACGGAGCGATGCATTGTGGGAGCAGACAGGCTTCAGATGGTGCAAGTCTCTGCAACACACTGTCAGCCCGAGCACCTTGAAATTGGTGCAAATGCAAAGGGTCAGTGCAGGGTCTGAAAGGTTTTCTTTCTTTGTAGTCCCACTTTAAATAAAGAACCCTGTAACCTTTGATGTCGCTTTTGTCCTCATGTTTTTCTTATTTCTTTTTAGAGAAGCTAGTGTCCAGTTGTTTTTAAAAAAGGAAACCGTTTTGGTTCTTGAGACAAAGGCCTCTGTAATCAGAGCATGAAGTACTGCATGTCCTTGTACTTCTGTCCATGCGTGTTGATGTGATTGTAGGACTTTTCCCAACCACGACGAGTGCATACAAATATATATGATAAATGTTTCCTGGTTTAAAAATGTCTAACCCACTTCTGCTGGACATCTTACTTTCCCAGCCTCCTTCACCCGCCTCTTGGCTAATGTGAAAGTGAACTCGGTCTGCACTACATGCTCCAGTTAGAGTTCAGAGGACTCGGTTGTGTATTTGAATATTTCATCAACCAGACCTACAGGTACAGTGCAGGTTTAGAAAATATTCAGACTCCTGTTTTTTTTGTATTACCACAGGGCATTTTACTTATACTGTAATAGATTGAGTCACTTTAACCTCTTATCTACCGTCATTTTCTCCAGTTCAGCTTTACCCAAATCTAAAAGCTCAAAAACGATAGGCCAGTGTAAATTTGAAAGCTAAGACCCACAAAACAGATCTAATGCTTTTATTGCAGTGTGTAATCAAAGGATGGATTTGGTTGAGGACCTATTTAAATCTCAAACTCTGCTGACTTTAGTCACATCTCCATGGAGACGAGCTGGAGACGTACCCACTCTGTGAAGTTACAGTCATGTCTAAGGAGAGCTGAGCCGCTCACAGCACAGCCACATGTTTGTTTGTACATTTGTGAGGTGTTTTTCAAAGATGAAAACGTCTGTCATAAAATAAATGCCTGTATTTTGCTTTTATTTATTGGGTAACATTCTACTCAGTGTGGCTTCAAAGGTGCATTATGGAACTCTTTATGTGGAAAAAAAGCAGCTGTAGGAGTGGTTCCAGGATAAATTGTTTGTAGGGTTTCTGGTAGGTTTTCACTGTTGTAGAGGCGCTCGGGCTCAAAAGTAAAGGCCCCATGCTGACCACCCTTACAGCCATTGGGTCACAAAAAGGTCAATTACTCACAGATATTGAGGTGTTTTTAAAAAGTTGCATAATGCACCTTTAACCTACTGTGACAATGCCGTTTTCTGCCGATCAGTGAGGAGCAGATTTATTTACTTTAAGTTAGTGTTCATCACTACAGATGGCACGGTAGCACAGCGGCTAGAGCTCGTGCTTCACAGCTAGAAGGTCCCGGGATCGATTTGCACCAAGAACGGGGCCTTTCTGTGTGGAGTTTGCATGTTCTCCCCGTGTCTACCATTAAAAACATGTACAATAGGCCAGGATGAATGAGTGTGGGGGCTATAATCCGGTGTGGCTTGTTTACATGAATGAGACCTATGTATGTTCATTAACATGCACTCTCCCATCAAATAAACCAATAAAAATTAAAGAAGTACTCAAGAGGTAAAAATGCAGTGACGCAAAATCTACTTGGGAGTAAATAAGCATTTTGTAAAGATACTTCTTAAATACGGGACAAGTGTCATAATGATTATAAATGATTTTTCAGAATGGGGCAGAAACATCTTTAAAAATCTATGGCCATGTGTCAAAGCAAAGCTTTTGTCACACCGGTGGGGAGAATAACTCTGTCTTTTAGTGTGTGTAATCAAACTACAGAAGGAGTACAATGGCGTCTCATCTCCATCTCTGTTTGAGGGCAGTATTTGGCGCTCTGGAGGTGCAGTTGAGACGCGGGGAGTAAATGAGCGAATATAGATGTGTCGGAGCGGTGCCTGCTCGTCGAGCCTGGGAGCGCTGCTGTGCACATTATAATAAAAACCACTTTGGTCAGCTGGCACTGTCATAAATATTAACCAGCGGTGGGCAGTGCTACAAGTCTATCAGGCCAGTGCTCTCTCATTCATCAGAGCTACTCAATCTGCACATCCCGGGCTTGGCAAGAGCCTGCTTTATCTTCATACTCCAGCCAGGACACACACACATCCCCCTCCTCTCTCCCCCAAACCTGCCCCCGCCCGCACTGTCCCATAAGCTCACACTTCCTTTGGCTGAGGACCATTGTACAGAGGGGAGAGAAAGAGTATGCCAGCGACCGCAAGACCACGTTCCAAATCCCCAAACCAAGCTTTTGATCCAAGTCATGTCCTTCGAAAAAAAGAGACCAGTCAAAACTATTCCTTTTTGCATTAAAGATCTGATGTTTCACAAAATGCGGGTCTGAGCACACTAAGGCAGAGAGGTCTGTTTTGTTGTGATGCATTTTCACGGCCACGCCACTGACTTGCCTAAATGTGCTGCGTGTGACAGTGGCCCAGATGTGCGCATGGCCCAACTGTCGCCACTAATCAAATGGATATCCGGGTAAACAAACAATAATAACTGCTCACGCTGCAGCACAGACAGGCACATTATGATAATGAAAGATCCTAATGAGCTGGGGTGGGTTTAATCTGGGCCTGTCCCGGGTCAGCAGATGTGAGCGGTATCTCATCATAGATACAATATGAAGGCTTCAACTGTGTATGTGTGTGTGTGTCTGATATTAAATAAAAGCTCAACTCTTGCAAACAACCGGTAGGAGCGCTCGCCGGATCCCACAGAAGCATCACCGATCGGGTGCTCTCCAGGATCCCGAGTGGGCAGAGAATAGTGGAATAAAGAAAATGAGATCCGAGCCACACAAAATCAGCTACTGGTGAACTTTATTCAACGCCAACGTGTTTCAGCTCACTACCAAGTCTTCGTAAGCGCAGTGATTTACACACACCATTCTTATAAACTGCATGTCATGTGACTGGAAAAAAAATATCACGTGACAAGACATACAGGTGCTCGTCATATAATTAGAAATTCTAATTTAGAATATCATAAACTCTCCATACTTAGTGGTTATAAGCTACTATTGTGCCACAGCTGCCCTGGAGTGGACTGACGGAAACTGACGGCAACCAGTCTGTGCCATCGGCCCCTCTGACTACCACCAACCACTCTCCAAATATTGACCTGTTCGGTATCCACGTGTAGCACGAAAGGCGCTTTCTGGAAGACAGCCATGACCATAACTGTGGCTATAGACGGGAAAAATGTCTATGCACAAACGCAGACTCTTTTCTTACAATACAATACAATTCTTACAACAACTAGCAACACCTAACACCAAACTTTCTAGTTTTGGACTAAATTATATTTTCGGAGGCTTTTTCAGAGGGATTTTCTTTTTAAACATGTAATTCCTGCCTGATTGATTGAGCTTTGGACCTCAGAAACAAGGCACCATTTAGATTTTTGCAAAAGAAAATTTCACTTAGAAATAGCTTATTAAAAAACTAAACAAGATATCCAAGGTCCCCCCGAAAAAAATCTTTGCTAATTTTTCAACAACAAAATAGACCTGGCTTTATCCATTATTTAGATTTCAATCCATGTAATACAAGCAACATGGGCCAAATTTATGCATTAAAGGACTTTTTTTTTTACATGAAAACATAATAACACAAAACTTGTTCAGACATTTAATCATTTAACAGATAACTCATACACATACTCATACTATCAAAAGTTTCAAATTGATGTCACGTTTCTTTTCCACCTGCAGCGTGTGGCCTTAGATCCTTTTCCCAAAGCTCAGGAGTTTACCTCCATCTCGCACTGGAGTCTGGGGTGACCCCCCCCTGGAGCTGCGGCGAGTCGACGCCGTAACAGCTGCACCGTGGACAGACAGATGATGATTCAAATTAATTTGGTCGGACTCAGATCGCACGCACAGCGACCTAAATGCGACACAGACACACCGCTGGTCACGTATGGAGCTGTTTGAGTGTGTGTTGTGGCGCATACGCCGTCATTAGAGATATTACTTTCAGCAGCTGTTGGAGAGCTTTGGTGCACTGGCAGGATACGGGATCAGCCTGAGCCTTTATGCTGTGTGTGTGTGTGTGTGTGTGTGCGTGTGTGTGTGTGTGTGTGTGTGTGTGTGTGTGTGTGTGTGTGTGTGTGTGTGTGTGTGTGTGTGTGTGTGTGTGTGTGTGTGTGTGTGTGTGTGTGTGTGTGTGTGTGTGGGGGGGGGGGGGGGGAAGGCCCAAAGTGGAGCAAAAGTCGTCAAAAAAGTGTCAAAAAAAAGCAAAGAATATGCAACAAAAAGTGCCTGGAGCGGCTGGACCACATCAAGTCTGTTCTCCCTCCCACCCTGGACCCATACCAGTTTGCTCACCGGTCGAATCGCTCAACTGAAGATGCCATCTCCACTGCACTTCATACAGCCCTCACTCACCTCGAAACAAAGGACTCCTATGTTAGAATGCTGTTTTTAGACTTTACCTCAGAATTCACTATAATCCCACTGCAGCTAATACACAAACTGCTCCACCTGGGGATCAACACATTACCGAGAACTGGCTGCTGGACTTTCTGATGGGGGAGACCACAGGCTGTACGTGTTGGTGGCAAGTCCTCCAGAACCACCACACTGAACACGGGGGCTCCCCAAGACTGTGTGCTGAGCCCCCTCCTTTTCACTCTGCTGACCCATGACTGCACTCCAAAGTACGACTCAAACTATAGGAGTGAGGTGAGCAGTCTGGCCATGTGGTGCACACAGAACAATCTCTCTCTAAATGTGGAGAAGACAAAAGAGATTGTTGTGGACTTTTGAAGAGCGCGGGTCCAGCATGCTCCTCAACAATCAACGGTGCTGCAGTGGAGAGGGGGACCAGCACTAAGTTCCTGGGTGTGCACATCACAGAGAAGCTCTCCTGGACCATGCACACTACATCACTGGTCAAGAAAAGTAATCAGCATCTTTACTTTCTCCGCAAGTAAAGAAGAGCCCAGAGTCCCATATATAGAGAGCATCCTGACCAGCTCTATCACTGTGTGGCACGGCGCCAGCACTGCCTCCTGCCGAAGGAGCCTCCAGCGCATCGTGAGAGCAGCGGAGAAGATCTGTGGAGCCCCTCTCCCCTTCATTAAGGACATGTACTCCACCCGTCTCACCCACAAAGCCGTCAGAATCACCAGGGAACCTTCGCAGTACGCACCCATCACACAGTCGCTTCAAGGTAATGCCAAAAGAGTCGACCGAAGAACAGTTCCCTTCTTCCCCCTCCCCCCGCTCCACAATCAAGGATGAGAGAAATATAATTTCAAATAAAAAAAAGAAATTTGAAAAAAGCCACAATCGAGCAACAAAAAAGTGACGAAAATGGGATTAAAAAGAATGTGAAATAAGTGACAATAAAAGATCTGTTTGGATCAGTTTTGTAGGTCTTAGCTTTCAAATGAGGTGTTACACTGGCCAGGTTGTAAGCTCCAGTCAGGAAGCTTTTTGATTTGGGTAAAGCTGAGCAGGAGAAAATGCACTCGGTTAAGTTTTATATTAGAAAATATAACTAAACAATTGAAAGTGCTGAGCTCACGTCCTCCCACATCTCCTTCGGGCCGGTCACACGTCGCTCCTTTTCACCTTTGACATTTGCGTGGAGAGAAGAAAAAAATGAAATAAGGACTGCGTAGAAGACAAACTGCTATTATTTAATGGCGCCGCAGAGGAAGCATTAACAATACGCATCCCCATCCACGTGTCTCCAGACCCATAACTGTAAAAGATTAGTGCTCTCAGCTTCCTGGTTCACGAGAAACTGCCCTGATGGGGGTCGTAACCTGCAAAGTGCTGCGCCTCTTCCGTCACGCAGCTGTGGGCCACGTTCAAACATCACAACCACTTTTCTCATTCTGCTTCATTAATCCATCGATTGTTTCCTGGGAACTTCGAACTTGGCTCACTTGAGTGAAGGAAGTTTCTCTCAATCATCTCTCAATCTCCAATTCATTCTCGTTTCCCATAATTCAACATCGCAAAACACCTAGAATTTCACACTCGGGGTCCGGAGAATCTCTGTTCCGTTTCATGTGCCTCGCCAGTGTCGCCAAATCCAGTCCTGGAACAAAAAAGGAGCGCATAACTTTTCAATTACAGTTTTATATCCAGCACTTGGGGAGCGAGTGGAAATGGTGTGTTTTGAGCTTTAAGATAAGGGGAGCAATGGCCGGTCTACGGGACGGCAAAGGCGCTATGGTAATTTCCTGTAGAAATAGGAGCCGGCGTTAGTGAGATAGATGGTCCTGGGGAAGAGGTGGGAAAACTACAAGTCAGCGTTTTGTACTTTATCTATTAGAGTGGTAATATTGCATGACTAACTCGGGTGTACCTCCCCCCCCCCCTCACTCGCTCTTCTCTGTCCATTATGTTGACTAATGAGAGGCCAGTTTACTGTCCGTATCGGCGCCGCCTCGCCAGGTAAGGTAAAGATTCTAAAGTATTTCAGAACTTTGAGGTAATGTTTATAAGATGTGCTTTTGTTAACAAATGGCAGCACAAGTTCCAAACAGCCATTGGATCTGGCACCGTAAGTGTCATTCTTTTGTTATTTCATATGATAAAGAATAGCCTAATGTCATTCATGTGTGGAACCATCGCCGTTTTAAAACATCAGATGATGAATTTCACGAAAAAATGGGCTACGCTTTATCAGCCCCGGATCACGCAGTAAAGGAGGAAAGAAGGAAGGAAAAAGCTACAAGTTATATCTATTTAATCATTTTGTAAAATGAGCAAATTTGCCTGGTGCCCAAAGATTAAGGTGGGTCCTTGAGTGCGGGGCGAGTTTTTTTTCCTACTTTTGGGGGTTTCATTTGGAGACAAAGGGGGAAAAAAACTGTATCTGGTTTCTTTCGTCAAAGCAAACTTGAGAAAATGAAGTTGTTTACAAGAAAAATGATCACGCGTCCATTCATTGTGTCCTTTCTCTGGGATTCCTCCACTTCCAGCGCGTAGCCACTCGCAACTCCCTGACCCGTCCCACATGTGCTCGCCTGTGTGTGTGTGTGTGTGTGTGTGTGTGTGTGTTTGTGCGCCGTATACCCCAAAGTCTGCAGCGTAAGTGGATTAAACACAATGAGAGCTTTGTGATGAAAAGACAATAGACTTAGTTTCTGCTCCACTACTCCTCTGCCTCTGTAAACTGGATTTCTCTGCGGTGCGACCCCGGCCTGCCTGCCTGCCTGGCTGCTGCTGATGCGCTCCCCTCCCACAAACAATGAGATAAACCTATTGTGTTGTATTGTGCGCTCCCATGTGACTGATAAACCCGGTGTTAGCCATTCATACCGGGCCGTTTGGGTCAAATATCAGTGTGCAATACCTCTCCGCTTGTGATACGGGAGTAATGCGATACGGGTAAGATTATATCAGCGGGAGAAAAAGTCTGCAACTAGGTTTTGGTCGTCTTTGCTGAGCAGCCATGTACTGAAGCTCTGATACAAACTTTGAAATCCTTTTCTCAGTAAATTGTCTAGGATTTGATGCACTGAACAGGATTTTGACGGCCCTTTCCTGACATTAATGCATTTTCTCGCATTAAAATGTTTGTTATTGATGTTCTAATCCAGTGGAATTATTAACCTGGCAGGAAAGATACATCTCAAAGTGTAGAACGGTCAGAAAGCCGTATTCGCTCCCCTCAGGCCACACTAATCATCCATCCATCCATTTTCTTCCACTTGTCCGTTGCCGGGTCGTGGGGGCTGTCGTCCGAGCTGCCCAAATCACAGTGCACCAGCACCTATGGCTCCCCCTGCAGGTGGTGGGTCCACGGAAGGACGGCCTCATGGTTCTAACCGGGCCTGTTGGTCTCTCATAAGGGGCTTCTGAACCGCTCTTTGTCCGACCCTTCAACTAGGACCTGTTTGCCCTGGGAGACCCTACCAGGGGCCCGAAACCCCGACAACAGAGCTCCCAGGATCTTAATGACTGAAATCGCTTAGCGGAGCTTGTACTCTGTGCCATTTAAATCCAATCCACTGTTGTTATTCAATAGGTCCCAAACAACCCATTTCGAGCCTCAGATGAGTGTGGAACAGTTTGAAGTAGGTTCCCTGCAGGTGGACAGCAGCCAGTCGTTGAGAATAAGTGCTGTGTTGCTTGCATGGTCACGAAGCCGCCCCCTTGACTTCTAGAAAACCAACCAAGTCTTATCTACAGTTCACTTTGAAGCTTCAAATGTATTTACTTATCTAAGAATAGCCCCTTTCCAATTATAGGCTTGGGGTTGGGCCTTTACATGTTCTCTCCGTATCTCTGAATTGTATTTTCATGTATCCTCCATTGTGATGATTTTGCCTCCCCCCCTTGTCTTCCAGGAGCAGATGAGAGTGTAAAGAGGGTCGGGGAGATCACTGCGGTGGTCATTAATCAGTAATTAGTGCTTTGCGGTGCGCTGTAATTTCATTCAGTGATTCCTGTACGGGCCATCTGCTCTCCGCTGTACCCCTCTCACGCAGCTAAAGCCTATATCTGCCGTAATGGTTCTGTCTGATTCCACTGTGCGCCTGCAAGCTCTCAGATCAGTCGGGAACGCTTGGATTGAGGCTCCCCCGCGGATCAGGCAACCCAATAACAGCAGCCTCTCCAATAGAATAAGCAGTGGGTAGTCTGACCACCTAAGAGTGAACCAGGGACAATCACGTTTACTCTGCGCCTCCATAGCCCGGTCCAGAAAGAAAACATGCCTATTTGGGCCCGGTTTAGTCATTCCTTTTGTCCTGACCTAAATGTCCCCTCCACCACCTCCACTACCTGTGCGGAGAAGTCCTCCCCCGCACCATGGCACTCTCCCTTTGTGACAGCGCGGGCGGAGCGGGCCTGTCAGCGGTCAAGTGCACTTTCCGGACCCGCTCGCAGTTCCTTGGTATTTGTGAGAGAACGACATCTCCACCTCTGCTCTCACTCCCCCAAACCCCCCCCCTCCCTTCCACCCCTGTAACCCGGCTCGGAAAAGGTTCTTTCAAAGGCGGCTGACCTCCGAATGTGACAGGCCGGTCCCTACTGCGGCGCTAAAAGCTCCAAGCTCACGCTGGTCATTGTTGAGTCTGTACAAGCGAAGCGAGCGGTCAACCGGTTTCTGTAATCTTTCACACTTAACCTGGAGGAAGCGTAATTATTACTGCGATTTCCGTCCGGAAGGAGACATTTCCATTTTTAGGTATATAACTCCCCAACTCTGTCCAAGTCGCTCCCATAGCGACACCATTCTTTAGACCAATTACTAATTACGACTTTTGAACCACCTGATGGAATATTGTACACTGCGTTCTAAATTATTATGCAAATGACATTTTCCTCTGATTTTCTAAACTGTCAACTAAAATGAGAGACAGCATAATTTTCAAGTCCTTAACTGTTAGAGGATCATTTGAATGTGGTTGAAAAAACCTCCCAGTGATAACAGCATTTTTTCGAAAATGAATAAAAAACTCAAAATCTACTGTTCCAAATTATTACACAACTCAGGGTTTCAATACATTTTAAAGCTTGTAATTAACTGAAAATGGTCATTTGTTGAATTTGTAGCATTAGGAGGTCATATTTACTGAAATCCAAAGCTATATCGTTTCTGCTTGGATTTCTTTGCAGGATGTCAGAATAGCCTCCCAGAGCTGCTGTTTGGATGAAAACTGCCTCCCACCCTCATAGATGTTTAGCTTGTTGATGCTCCAAAGGTTCTCAATAGGGTGGAGGTCAGGGGAGGAGGGGGTCCACATCATGAGTTTCTCTCCTTTTATGCTCATAGCAGCCACTAATGCAGAGGTATTCTTTATAGCAGGACATGGTGCGTTGTTATGCATGAAAATGATCTTGTTAGGGAAAGCACGGCTCTTCTTTTTGTACCATAGAAAGAAGTGGTCTGTCAGAAACTCCGCCCTAACCTTCAGGGAGCCGAAAGGGGCCGACCAGCTCTCTCCCCATGATTCTAGCCCAAAACATGACTCTACCCCCTCCTTACTGACGTCACAGCCTTGTTGAGACATGGTGGCCATTCACCAACCATCCTCTACTCCATCCATCTGACCGTCCAGGGTTATACGGCCTCATCAGTGAACAAGACTGTTTGAAACCACCACTGCTGGTGCTTTTTAAGTACCAGCCCCACTTTTTGAGAGCTTTTGGAAGAACGGTTTCAGCTCCTGCTCTGGGGGAACACTTTCTCGTCAGACCAGGAACTGTTTGGTGATGCGGTAAATAGAGAGGGTGTGAATCACTTTTGTTATCTCTGAATATTTATTAAAAACTCACAATCCAGCATTTCAAGCCACTTCGACTCACCCACTTTAAGACTTGGATGACTTTCGTGTTATGTTTGCATCACGAAAGGAAGCGATGTAACTCTGTGAATGAATGTTCCGCGATGAGTGCGATCTGATGTCTTCGGACACATTCTACAGAGTTTGTTTTGCTAGCAGCGCGGCAGGTTAGCGCTTGTGCCGCAGGGATGGAGGGTTCCCGGGACTGAAGAGGAACCAAAAAAAGGATTCTCTTACCATCGGGCTTTTCCTTCTCCAGATGTTTTCCCTTACAAATCCTGCTAACCAACAGCTTTGCCCATGTTGACTTCCCTGAATGAATCATATGATCCTGTTTATATACAGTGTCACAGTCTCAAGCGCTTATTCACACCCGCTCGCCCATTATCCCCCTACACAATGGCGGATCGCGTGGGTCTTTGTAACGCCACCCCCTCTGTAGTGATCAGAATGAAACTGCCGGGAACAAAGCGCGCGGTTCTCATATCAAAACCACGGCGTCCCATTTCCATAATAAGTGACCTTTTTCCTATTGGCTGCGCTCTGGGATCCGCGGCACTTCAAGCCCGCAGTCTCGATAACAACCTAGAATTAATGTCCGGTATAATTGAGTGTGGGCATCGGGCGAGAGCGACCATTTGAGCGGCGAAAACAATAGGGAAAGGTGCTGAGTCGGGAGTGGGCGTCCAGAGCAAAAGACAAGTTTTCCTACAAAAGGTTTCGTGTTGAGAAATCCTTGCGGGACGGAGGGGAGAGGTAATGACATTTCCAATTGTTCTTTCAAGGGCTTCTTATTATCACCTTTCACTTCCGCCACACAATAGACTAGAATGTAACTTTGCGCTCTCTCCCTTCGCTCGCCAAGGCCTCTGCCGCTCCGTGTGCTTTGTGCTGCAAAGGTTTAATTGCACGGCTGATTAATTATAAGGGAATCGGCGCGAGTAAAGAGAAAAGTTGGCATTTCCAGCCTCCAAAGTGAGAGGGGAGTGTGCACCTGCTACACGCGCAAGAGGAAGAAGTCACGAAGGCGAAGTGTTCACCTTTGTTGTGTTTGCTAGAAGAAGCGCAGACCTCTGAGGCTGAACACATTCTAGTGGAGCATGAACCGCGGCTGTGCTAGTTATATCTGTTTGAATGTGAACAGATTATTTGCTGTGAATTTGGTGGCCAAGTGAAAAAGTTGCATGGCGTTTCTACTCCTGTTCTTATTCTATGCTAAAACAAAGATGCGCTTATATGAGTGGGACTGACAGGCGGATTCACCAATCAGAGAAATGCATGCTCTGTCCATATCAAAACATGGCAGCTTATGCAAGTAAAAAGTGCAAATAAAGACTGTCTCTGAATGATGCAGGGATATTGGAGAGGAAACGTTTGATTGCACATTTGAGGGACTCGCCATAAATAGCCAGAAGGTGGAATTTTTCTAATGAGAAGAAATGATTTGCAATGAGTAGAGATCCAGGTCTGTCTGCATTCGAAAATAAAGTGGGAGTAGCAGCACTTGCCAGGTTATATTCAACGGAAGATTGTAACAATGCACCGTGCGCCGTTTTAGTCTGGATGTTTTCATTCACAAGCTTTGAGGTGCGTGTCATGGACTTTTTGTGTGAAGGCTGCAGACATGTCGAGAAATCCTTCAAAAGCACATGAAGCCTGCCTAGCTTTGTAATGGGTTCTCCTGCTGATGACCAGGCTGCAGTGAAAGATAGATCCAGAGCCAAAGATCCGATCTTTGTTAAAATCCGCCTCAAAAGCTTTGTTTCCAAAGAAGTACAGGCATAATGTAGGAACAGCCCGAACACACTGCTCTGTGCGTGTTTTAACTGCCGTCTATGGAAAGGAAACCAAAAACTACAGTGCACTGCATTTCTTTTTAGAACACTTTACGATTTTGTAATATTTTCTTATTGTGAGCCCACATTTTAATATATTGCAGCTTGAACATTGCCAATTTCATCCTGAGATTATAAATCAGGGTTTATGCAGGCAGAAGTCAAATTTAAAGGGGCTAGATGCAAGTTGGTCATTTTTATACTCACTACTGCCACCTCAGGTCTTACATGTAATTGCAGCTTCTATATTAAGCTCGTGCATGACGGCACTTCGGACCCGAAGTAATAACTTTTTGAGTGACAGTGCAGGATTTTAGAGGCAGTTGTGGTGAACAGGTCTGAGCTCATTCTACACATTAAGACATTGCTGGAACATGTAGGGGGAGGAAAATACATAGTTTTTACATTTTTAAACTCCGTATAGTCCTTTTAATGCTTTTTAATGCTCAAATACTATATTTTAATGCCACAAACACAGAAAACCTGTATGTATTTCATTTCTTAACATTTCATCAAACAGGAAAGACAATAGACAATCATTTTGTTTTTTTCGATGAGCTTATACAGTAAAAATGTTGAGCAGTGCCATAACTTTCCAATACATGTTTAATTTAATGCCAGTTTGAATCCAATGTAATGCTTTTTAATGACATTTAAGGCCTTGATTTTGGCTGAATTAATTTTATGGCTTTCAATGCTTTTTAACGCCCCACGGAAACCCTGTAAATACTGTCTTGTCAGCATTTACGTTGTTTTATTTCAAAATTAGCACAATATTTATATCATACACCATGTCACCAATGTCATTTGTCATCAGCAGCCAACGTCAGTCTGACTTACTTTACCTTTCAACCGGTCATCTCCACATCCTGCTAAACACTACTTTGCTATGATCCAGACCATAGTGAGCTCTACAGGTTGATCGGAGAGAGAACGGCCTGGATTTGATTTGTGTTCGCTCAGATACCCGCTGTCATCGAGCCTCCATTGTCCATTAAAGACCACACACCCGGTGATAGAGTAAGTGCTGATGTACAGGCACTTCTGTAATCTCTCACAGTCTGGGTTTTTTTCCTCTTGCTGGATCAATTCTCCAGGATTTGATGGGACTTGGAGCACAGATTGAAGTTATAGATGGAGCACTCTACTCTATATCCCGCTCTATTTCAGTGTGACGCTGTCTCAGAGTCGCCATCTTTACAATTATTTCTGGAGGCGGCTCGGAAATACAGTGCCTCATTAGTTTTTCCCAGCAAACGTTTACTTTTTCTTCTCTAATTGATCTATTTTCAACTGATTTGAAGTCGCTTTCTTTTCACTGTCCGTTAGATGATGTGGCATTGATCTAAAACGGCTTATTCAAAGTTTTCCTTGGCCATTCTAACATGGTACAAAAGCTCTGAAAACAAGCGCTGAAAACACCCTCCCCCGTTGAACAATCCTACTTTAACATTAAGATGAATGAAAATAGGCTCTGATGTGTGAAAAGACGGGTATTTTGCTTTTGCAGGTATTTTCGTAATAATCTCAAACACGTCTTTATGTATCTCACTGTAAAACCTGTCCCCTTCCCCTTGCTCCTCTTCGTTGTGCAGTTGTTTCCATAAAGGGGGGGGGGGTGAAAACAATAGTACATGCAGCTCGTGTGGCTGTAGTGATGCTATTTTTACTTTGCAATGACAGGATTAAGCTGAGTAGGAAATGAGGAGCTTTTGGAGAAAAGGAGGAACTTTTTGGGAGAAAAGGAGAAGCTTTTGGGCGTAAAGGTGGAGGTTTTGGAGAAAAGGAGAAGCTTTTGGGCGTAAAGGTGGAGGTTTTGGAGAAAAGGAAGAGCTTTTGGGAGAAAAGGAGGAGATTTGGAAGTAAAGGAGGAGCTTTTGGAAGAAAAGGAGGAGCTATTGGGAGAAAAGGAGGAGCTTTTTGTGAGAAAAGGAGGAACTTTTGGCCGTAAAGAAGGAGCTTTTGGGCGTAAAGGAGGAGCTTTTGGGAGAAAAGGAGGAGCTTTTTGTGAGAAAAGGAGGAGCTTTTGGGCGTAAAGGAGGAGCTTTTGGAAGAAAAGGAGGAGCTTTTGGGAGAAAAGGAGGAGCTTTTGGGAGAAAAGGAGGAGCTTTTTGTGAGAAAAGGAGGAGCTATTGGGAGAAAAGGAGGAGCTTTTTGTGAGAAAAGGAGGAACTTTTGGCCGTAAAGAAGGAGCTTTTGGAAGAAAAGGAGGAGCTTTTGGGAGAAAAGGAGGAGCTTTTGGAAGAAAAGGAGGAGCCTTTGGGTGTAAAGGAGGAGCTTTTGGAAGAAAAGGAGGAGCTTTTGGGAGAAAAGGAGGAGCTTTTTGTGAGAAAAGGAGGAGCTTTTGGGCGTAAAGGAGGAGCTTTTGGAAGAAAAGGAGGAGCTTTTGGGAGAAAAGGAGGAGCTTTTGGAGAAAAGGAGGAACTTTTTGGGAGAAAAGGAGGAGCTTTTGGGGAAAACGAGGAGCTCTTTGGTGAAAAGGAGAAGCTTTTGGGAGAAAAGGAGGAGCTCTTTGTCGAAAAGGAGGAGCTCTATGGAGAAAAAGAGGAGCTCTTTGGAGAAAAGGAGGAGCTTTTGGGATAAAATGAGGAGCTTTTTGGGAGCTTCCACCATGTCATCCATCCATCCATCCGGGTCGCAGAGGCAGCAGTCTCAGCAGTCTCAGCAGAGATGCCCAGACTTCCCGATCCACGCACCCCTCCTCCAGCTGTTCTGGGCGACCCCGAGGCGACACCAGGCCAGCTCAGAGACATAGTCCCACCAGCGTGTCCTGGGTCTTCCACGAGGCCTTGTCCCACTAGGACATGCCTGGAACACCTACCGCATGAGGCGACCAGGAGGCACCCGAAACAGATGCCCTAGACAACAGCTGGCTCCTTTCGACGGGAAGGAGCAGCGACTCTACTCCAAGCTCCTCCCGGGTAACTGAGCCACTCACCCGATCTCGAAGGGTGTACCCAGCCACCCTGCGAAGGAAACTCATTTCAGCCGCTTGTATCCGCGTTCTCGTCCTTTCAGTCATTACCCAAATCTCATGACCATAGGTGAGGGTGGGAACATAGATCCATTGGTAAATCAAGAGCTTTGCCCCCCGACTCAGCTCCCTAAGAAAGGCCATTGGAGAATATTCAAAGATTACTCAAAGGTAGGCAAGTGGGTCAAAACACAGCTCAGGTATATTTTGAATAGACAATAACATTAACTTTGGTTTGCAGGTATGTTTTTTGGAACACTCGAACTTGCATGTTGACTCTTTTGGCTGACATTGCAAATCATTTCATTAAGGATCTGTAATGTTTTGGAGCGGGTCCATCTCTGCTCTCTCAGTGCTCTTTGGAGGTCATGTTTACACATACACTGAGGTTCCTCTTACATCAACAGACTGCCCCACACAGACCTGATACTTGATTCTTAATTGTGGATGTCCATTAGAACTTCAGGGTGTGTTTGTTTTAAGTGCATATCCGATGGAGCTGCCTTTCTCACCAGACGCCAATACGGGGCGAAATCTCATTAACGTCAAACCGCTTTGCTGCTTTTAATCGGGTTACCGAGCAACCAGCCAGCCAATCGCAGCTCCTAATGGCATTATGCCGCGCCCCGATTGGATTGCGATCTCATTTCGACTTCCTGAAAGCTGCCAACGTTTTAATCAATAAACACGGAGCGCGGTGATGTCACAGTTTGTTAAGTCCGTGCAGGATTCGCCGCAAAATGGAGGCGGGTTGATTTCTTTTCTTTTGCATATAGAGCCAAATCTTTGTGAATTTCCGCCCACTCGCCTGCGCCCGAATGGATGTGATGAGGCTGCAAATAAGAAAAGTGAAAGAAGAGAAGCACCAGCAAAGCACATCTGTCAGTATAATTACACAGTGTTAGCGAAGGGAGGGGGGTGACGGATTTCAAACAGGAGAGATCTGGAAAATTGTGGGAGGGTGAAACTAAATTAAAGTGCCATTGTCTTTGTGTAAACTTCTGTTGTTGCAAAGAAGACGTATCATGCGAAAATCAACATATTTGGCTTTTGACCATGTTGTTGCCCCGTCTAAAACACGGCATTCTGAAGCTGAAGCGCTGTGAACTGTTTTTCCTGGATTATGTTGCGTCATATAACATGGAACTGTCCTCCACCTTTTTGAAGCCCATAATCCAATACTTAAACGGTTCCGAACAGGTTTACAATGAAAATCCATTCATCGGGGTGCCATGGATTTGCTAGCATGCCCATGAAGTGAAGCTTCTTTTCACAGCTTTATAATGTGAGACGCCCACTTTCGAGTCAACCCAGAATCCTGACCAGCCCAGTCTCTCACTCCGAACCTTCTTTTCTTAAAATAGGCATTGTTTCAAATTTATAAAGGTAGAAATATCAAAGCTGGGTTAGGAAATGGCATATTTTCAGGCGAGACACAGCAGGTGAATAGGGATAAAATAATAATTTAGAGATATCTATTTGAAACTTTTGCTGAACATTACATTACTATATTTACAGTAAATATGAGAAAAACATATATGTTTTCATATAAAGATAAGGCATTTTGTACTTAAAAATTGATTTTGGGTTCAAAGCTGGGAATTAGATATTAAAATGTCCCTCTAAAAAAGTCTTAAAGGAATAGGCCACTGTTTTGACATACTGAGATATGTTCTTACCTTAGCTTACATTGTTCAATTTTGTGTGATTATACTTTTGTAGTGTAATATTTCACGCAACCATATTTAAGTAGGGAAGAGCTTGGCAGCTTCTTTCTTCACCTCGTTTGGAGCTATAGTGGAGGGGAGGAGAGGCTAAATGCTAACGCCGTCTATGCTGTGTTTACGTGCCTGAGCGCACGCGTGAAGACCAGACAGTTGCAAATGAACTCGTCTAAGCTCAGGTCAGAACATATCTCAGTATGTAAAAACGGTGGCCTATTCCTTTAAGACTTTTTTAGAGGGTTAAGTCCAAGACAGGAAAATTTGAAGTTAGGAGCTAAAGTGGCTATCTCATTAGATGAGTGGAGCAAAAACAAATGCTTTGAACTAAAGCTTTGTATCGAGTGTAGCTACTGCCGGGATATCTCCACCTCGCTCGCAGACAAAAGGGGGTATTCTGCTTTTTGTTGCGTATTTGGTAATAATAATAGCAAACACATTTAATACCGTAAATGCTCTAATATAGGCCAGGGCCTTTATTTACTCAAGGTCATCTAGGACCAGGCCTTTATTGGAACCAGGCCACAATTAGAGACAGGCCTTTATTTCTATTTGAGCAAAACGGACTACCAGGAAAATGAAGAAAAATGAGATTTTTGTCCATTTGCACCTAAAATATTAGGTTCATTTATTAA
This sequence comes from Gobius niger, assembly GCF_951799975.1. Classification (NCBI taxonomy): domain Eukaryota; kingdom Metazoa; phylum Chordata; class Actinopteri; order Gobiiformes; family Gobiidae; genus Gobius; species Gobius niger. The sequence continues at coordinate 14,523,777 of NC_136866.1, read as the reverse complement.
TTAACATTGCAAACCCTCTCCCAGCGGCTGGAACATTGACGCCTTTTATTTTGTCGGGACAACAGGAAGTGTTTCGTTGCTATTAGCGGAACATTGACATCAATGGATTATTTGTTGTTATCTCGTGTAAACGCGAGTTTAGACGGAGCGTTTGTGTTCGTGATCAATCATGAGACTGACCCGAGACAAGACGAGACGCTCGCGCTGATCGGAGGAGTTATTTTGAGGCGTGGGACTTACCTGCACATGGAGCAGCTGGACGTGCTTTGAAGACGCGATGGTGACAGTAAATAGTTACATTAAACGCAATCAAACTTAGAACAAACGCTACCTGTCCTACGGAGGAGCGAGGAACGCACTGACACACCGCACACGCTGTCTTATTTTTTCCCCCTGTTTACAATTTCTATCTATCTATCTATCTATCTATCTATCTATCTATCTATCTATCTATCTATCTATCTATCTATCTATCTATCTATCTATCTATCTATCTATCTATCTATCTATCTATCTATCTATCTATCTATCTATCTATCTATCTATCAAATCGTGACAAATGGTGTTTTACACATTTGTTTGAGTTTATGAAACCCAATGTACACATGACAAGAAATGAATACCTTGAACATTTTTTTTCCCAACAACATAATAATAAAAAACAGTCCACTTACTCTTGTTGTGAAGCACCAAATAAACAACATCACTGCACATCCTAGGCCTCTCCAATCACAGCAATTTCACTTTCGCTAAGACGGAGCCAGCAACATCATTTTCCTCTTGAGGTCACGTAGAAAGCCCTGACAAAAGACTCTTACAAAGCCTCACTGTACAGTTTCCTCCCGATGAAAAGTTCATTCACTGGGCCCTTGGTCTATCTGCCACTCCGCTAATCCTCTTTGGCTCTCCCCTCATCCCATTTCACGTTCTCCAAATGCGGCGGCTGCGATGCCGCAACACGCCGCGGGGCACAAGATGGCCGCCCCGTCGCCCCCACTTACGGGACCTGTGACATTAAGTGAAAACAAAGCATTCTGGACACTTAAATCCATTTAACCTGCCGCCGATCCTGTTGCGGTCACTCCATCGGCTGTAATATTCTGCCGGGCCTCCGCAGCCACTCCTCCGCTCTCCACTCTCACGGGCTCGTCTCCTTTCAGATCGATGGCGAGGGCGAAAAGCTAATGACCCGTCTCAGCAACCAATTCACTCAGCCCCGCCGCGCTCGCTATCTGTCGAAAGCCACGAGGAGAGTCACCCAGAGCGCCGCTGTTATTTATATAGAAGGATTTGTGCTTTTCAGGAGCGACTGGGCGCTTACAGCGGAGAGAAGCGGAGCAAGTGGAGGGGAAAGAGGCCGGGAAGTTGGGATAATAATACGCAGCGTTGTCCTTGAAATCTTCTTGGAAGTAATTTTGTGTTTTGAGAACAAGAGCATGTTTGCTTCAGACCTTGGATATGAGGATGGCGATGATCGGAGGAGAGTGCAGTACAGAGGAGGGCAGGAGGAGAGAGGAGTGGCGAGACAAGCAGAGGAGGAGAGAGGAGAAAGGACACAGCTCGGTGATGTAGTGCAGGTAAACGCATAAGCACTAAGTTTTGCCTAAATACAGTATTAAATTAAAACCTAGAAAATGGAAAAAAGCCACTATATTGTATTTTTAACTCAGAGAATAAGATGACATTACTTGCTTACATCATGTGTCTACATTATTACATGATGGATTTGCGTAAAACGGCCGTGGACATAATGTACATGAGGTGTTATTCCTCCTCTGTCAATATGATGATGTCATCACACGACCACTTGATATTGACATGCTGTATACTAGGGCTGAACGAAATACCTCAATTTTCATGCCAGATATCTCGATATCGATATGATACGATATATTGTTGCTTCTTCGACCTGTAAAAATCTGCGGTCTTTAAAGCCCAACTTCTCACACCTTGTCCCTAATATAAACAAATGTCTGGGGGGCACAAATAAAGTAAGACTCTAGACTCAGGGTTTACGAATTGAAAATGTCTCCTCAGGCCAACTTTGAGATCCTTCCTTCAGGGAAAGGATATCCTTCTGTCAAATGTACTACTGCTCGCCATTCTAAAAGTTTCTTCCCATAAGCTGTGTTGACTTTAAATAAGGCACTTTTTATGCACAATGTACTCTTTAGTATTTCATGTGGTTTTTGTGTGTGTCATGTAATGTTCTTTTAAAAGTTGATAGGCAAGGCACACTTTATAGTACTTTAAGCTTCTTGAACCTTCTTTTCCACAGTGGTTTTCATGCTGCAAATGAACTGAATAGATAAAGCTCCAAAGGAAACGGCTCTTTCTCTCTCACAACTGTTTAGATAGAGCCACAAGTATTACTACAATATAGTATAGCACACAAAAACATCTTACAACATGGATCTTTTTTTTCTTTTTTCTTTTTTTTTTAAACCAATGCAAAAACCACAATAACAAACTTTATTGGAGACTCAGTGTCTTTGGGCTCGGTGTATGTCAGTCATCAGCTAGTACTTGCTGAAGGGAGATCGGAAAATTCCACTTTTGTTTGGAAAATCTGGTGGTCGCCCCATGTGCGCCTGAACCCTAAGGTTGGCAGTGCCATTCCTGCTGCTGGTGTGATACAGGGAATGAGCAGCAGATTGAAAAGCACAAAAGGTTCATCATAAGACTCATTCAAGCGGATTACTGTATTTTCTCTGGTTGTCCATCAGTGCATTGACTCTTCTGACATTAATTATCCCGGGGGTGGGGGGGCTTCGAGGGGTTTTCTTCGGCCCACAAGGGGATGGTGGCATTTGTGCCGGTTCTTTTCCTGTATATAATAAACCATTAAAAACCCTCCTTCATTCCACCATTACATTTTGGCACATCCAGGCTAAAAGTTTAGTTTTAAACAAACCAGATCCGTTCATAAACATTTCTACATGCTAATTTAAACAGTGCCTGGAAATAGCTCGAAGATAGATATATATACATAACAGAAGCACAAATCGTGATATTCCTTTGGTGCGTATATGAGTGTGTTCTGTGGCCCTCACCTTCATTCACATTGGCCCTGATGTGCGCGCCGATAGCCACTGAAGCGCGCCCGCCCGAATGATTGATGCCGCGCTCATTTCGATGCAGATTTGCGTGTTTCTGTAAACTTCACCCTCCTCACCTCGTCCCCCTCTCTCGGCCCGCTTTATCCATCCATCTCTCCTCCACCACCACCCCTCACTCAACCCCCCCATAGTTCAGCTCCAGTGCCTATCACATCTAAATTCATTACTGCCTCGGGAGACTTGCGTGTGCGCGCGTGTGCGTGCGCGTGTGAGTGTTTGCCAAATGATTATAAAGTAATGTTATTAAAAAGTGCCATAATTACCACGCCCCGTAGCGGAGAAAACAGTCGGGCATGAGTTTAGCTGCTGTCCTCTCCACAGGCAAAGGCACGTCGCACTGGAAGCGGAAATGTAACAACAGGAGTCTACAGCCAAGCTCATATTACAAAAAAAAAAAGAAAGAGAGAGAGAGAAAACCCCACTAGCGGCAATAACACGTTCACAGTGGGCCATGCGCCATTTATCATGAGCGCAATGTCCGAAAAATACGATCTTATGTTTTATTCAGGCTTAATAAACAGTGTAGCCTCTGTGTTTTCATAGTATTCTTAAAATAACATATACGTCAAAGTTGTAAATAACACCAGTAGAGGGCGCACAACTGCAGATCTATAATATAAAACGCAATCGCGAGTAGGGCGGGGCTAAGCTCCATAAGGGCGCCGCCATGTTTATTTCCCAGAATTCCGCAGGCGGCCCCCACGTGACGGTCCCTCCGCCCGCGGGCATTGGCCTGGGGCCACCACGTGATCGTTCCACCGGCCGTGGGCATTGGCCACGGGTCAATATGGGCCGCAGTGCATTGCAGTGCTGCTGTCCGAGGACGACCCGGCATCACAACAACGTGAGTGCACGAGATCTGACTGCCGTGTGTGCGCACATCCAAACAGGGCGATGTGTGTCATCGTCACTCACCGCTACACTGCAAACATAGGTACAGTAGCATCCTCCAAAACACATCACAACTGCGTGTCTTTGTTTAACTTTCTCCTGCAGGTGACCGTGGCTGTGGTTCATTATAGATCCAGTGCTGCGTAATGTCAGAGGCGCAGACAAATGCGTAACATCCAATCCAGGCCATATGCTGTCTCCAAAGCTTTGTCTCCGGAAAAAAGTACACGCAGATAGTTGTCCAACAACTGCTCAAACACGAGCTTCAAATGAAACGCTGCTCCGAGTGCTTCAGCCTCCGTGTGCGGAAAGCGAAAATGTTTTTTTTTTCCTTTGGTATTTTTATAATAAAGCAGCTTTGAAAGCATTGCCATTTTTTCCTAAGATTATAAATACTGTCTAATATTGATCATTAGGGTATTTCATTTCAAAACCAACTTATTACTTTTTATATTGTACTCGCACCGTGATGCTCCAAACCGCGGGTCCTGCACCGTGAACCGAACCGTGAGAGCTGAACCCCTAATATTTAACCAAAAATATTCCACTGTCCCTTGAATTCTATTTCCTGAGTTTAGCGAACATATTGTAGAGGTAATGGCTCATTCTGCTGGTGCTCTGGACAACGGGCTCACTCCTTTCTGCACAATGCAGGAGTAGGTAACTTTGCATTAGACTCATTACAGTGGTTCTGGGATTGCAGAGGCTCCGAGCTTTGTCTGGTCAAAGCGTCATGAGTAAAAATCATCACATATAAGAAAGGAGTAACACATAACACACTTCAATTGCAGTTTGTTTGAAATTATTTTGCACTTTCATTCTTTTATACATTTGTAGTGGCTATAGTTTTTGGAATGGGTTGTGAACCACTGGTCTACTTGCGGGTCTACAGCTATACTGAGTGGCGGGTTATAGGGACTATACTGGACATTTCTTTGTAACTCATAATCTCAGAATATCAAATGTGGAGACTAGCTGAGGCCGGGTCTCAGCTAGTTTAAATATAAATATCAACAATGGTTAGCTGCTAACAAGCTAATCCGTACAAGGAAGTGCAGTTTGACCACGCGCAGGATTAGGATTAAGTTTGGTAAATGCGCAGAGGAGCTTCTAGACTTCTCGTGTGACGAAGTGTGGGGTAGCGTGTGGGGTGCGGAATAGGGAGACGGACTGAAACATTACTGAAAGGTCTTTTGCTTTTGGGTGAAGATAAAACAATATAACATGGTTAAAAGGTCTAATGAAACTTGTATGATGTATGATATGGGCTTTTTGAAGTCGAGTGAAGAAGAGCTGCTCAACCCAGCTTTTGCTACTTCCGGGTTATGTTATGACATGAAAATTATGATGTTAAGAGAGGAAACTAATCTCCACTTCGACCTGGAGGACCTCTAAGTTCTATCCATTCTACACAAATCCATGAAGCAGATCTACGTGGTTTGTGCTGCAAAAGCAGAAACGACCAAAGCAGATAGGATGACTCAAACTTGGGTAAATGATGTGAAATATTGCTCCAGTTATGTTTTTTTTGACGAACGAAAAATGGGGTTCAAAGCTCAATTAACCAATAGATTAAAAAAGATAGATTTAAAATGTCAGATACTGTACACACTCGGGTAAAAGTACTTGAGTAATTGTAATTGACGAACCTCTGTCGTCGGCCTAGAGACGAGCCTTGGCTGTCTCCCATCGTCTTGCACTCTTTTTGCTCTCATGCGAACTATGTTATCCAAGTCTATTGAGAGGAGAGAGTGGGAAAAGAAAAATCCAAAGTTCTCATTTCTACCCAAACTGACGGCAGACTCGCGACGTCAAAACCTCATTCCCTGCCACAAAGAGGTGCTATTCTGTGCTTTTTGCAAGAGATAACAGCCTTTGAATAAGTCCTTACACAACCGAGAGCCAAGGAAAAACATTTCACTTCACTCTCATCAATCTCGACAAAGCCTCAGAAAGAAAAAATCGCGCGGCGTCGGCCCTGCTCTAGCCTTCTGTTTGCCCGTGAAAACAGTGATTTATTTCGCCGCGCGGAGAAGCTATACTCTGCCGAAGAAAATGGCATTAAGTGGTTGAAGTGACTGATAAGAGACAGTAGCAGTGCACTCACCGTCATTGATTCAACACTGCAGGTTAGATAATGTGAGCGAGAGGAAAAGCAGGTGACAAACAGTGAAAGGACTCTCGTCGGCGCAGGAAAGAAAGTCTGTTATTACCGAGTGTTCGTCTTGCTTTTTCAGAGTGTTCTGGTCTGATCGTTTGCACACCACACACCTGCGGACCGTTCTCAAAGAGTGACTAAACTAACCTAAAACTCAAAACATGAACAAATATGCCAGCGATGCCAAACTGCTACTAACTACTGCTCAAACTGCTCAGTCAGACACAGAATATGAGCCTAAATTTGAGTTGGTATGGTAGCAGTAATTAACCTTAACTGTTAACCCTAAAGGCACACAGGTAAGTAATATTGACACAGGGGCAGGTTCCATACTTTGAATAACAAGTTTTATTTGTTCCAATAAGGTTTCTCTTTTTCTTGAGTTTTCTTTTTTTGTCTTAGTTCTAAGTTGAGGTGGTGGGCAGTTTCGAGTACCTGGGTGTTCACCTCAACAATAAACTGGACTGGTCCCACAACACCAACGCCCTGTACAAGAAAGGTTAAAGTCACCTCCACCTTCTGAGGAGACTGAGGTCCTTCGGAGTGAGCAGTAGCAGTGAGCAGTAGCCTCTGCTCTCCACTACGCTGCCATGTGCTGGGCCCCGGGCAGCACAGAGCGGGACAAGAACAGACTGAACAAGCTGGTCAGGAGGGCCAGCCCCTGGGCTGCCCCCTGGACTCTGTGGAGGAGGTGAGGGACAGGATGTCACTTCCATCATGAACAACACCTCCCACCCACTGCACAGGAAAGTAGAGGAGCTGAGCAGCTCTTTCAGTGGAAGACTAAGACACCCTCAGTGGAAGAAGGAGCAGGTCCTTCATCCCCACTGCTGTCAGACTGTACAACAAGACTGTAAAGTAACATGTCCAATAACCCTATTGCAAAACTATGGGCAATAATCTCTGTATCAGCGCCACTTTGTTCCCTGTACAAGCGTCACTTATTGACAACCTGCACTAGAACTGTAACTTTACACCTCGATATTGTACTTTTTATAGTCTGTTCTAATTTCCTTATTGTTATAATTCCGCCCCCTGGGATTTTTGGATTGTACATAAGATAACACTTTTTTCTACTATTTAACTGTTTGCACATGTCCTGTCTGTTATCTTATCTTGAGTTTAAAACATAGAAGTCCATATGCTAGTTAGATCATGATTTTCATATGGAAAGAGGAGGAAAAGCTTTATGACACACAGCAGCTGTGGTTTGAAATGCCTTTAACGAGCCCAAGCATTCGGATCAGAGGAACTACAGTATACAGTGATAAACTTATGAGAACACGGACGAAATAAAGAATGCACTGGATTACAAAATAAACTGGATTTTATCATGATCGCTGGACAGACAGGCGATGCACACTCAAACCACACATACTGAGATCATATACTGGAGCGGCAGGAGGGAGGGGACGTGTCAGGGAAAGGTAGTAAAACTATTCAACTCGTCCCCAAAGCACAAGCAAAGAATCAGGAAACAATTTTCATTCACATCTTAGCACTTAGCAGCAACAGCGCAGCAGTGACTCCAGAAGTGAACCCATGCGAGCGACTGATTGTAAGCCTTTCAAGTGACCAAATAGAAGCAGCAGCGCGATTCGTCAGGTGCACGAGTCACTCTGCGACTAACGCTTCAAAATATCAGACAGTGTGCGCCATGAATATTACCAATCAAATAGTCCATATAGTTTATATATGTGTAGTAGTTTTGGCGATCAGACCCCGGCGGTAACATCGATGTATGAAAGTCAGTATGGATGAACAGCTGGGAGTTAGGGATGTCTCCCCCCGGAGCCTGGACACTGGTGGTGGCAGAGAGGGGCGGAGGTGGGTCGCAGCACAGCTGGGAAGCGAACGAACCATGATTGCTGGGGCTTAAAAGCAGGACCGAGTGCGATGATTGGCTGCTACGGAGGTGCGGCTCTGACGCTGAGGGCTGAGGTGGAGGTGTGGTCCTCTCGGAAGCGATCATTGGCTGAAGGTCAGTGATGCTGAAATTAGGTTGAATTAACGCCGAGGCTTCACTATGTTTTTGTTAACAAACAGTAAAGTAAATTGTCGGTTATGTCCAGTCTCAGTCCTTATTTTCACATTCCCAACTTCCAAATTCTTCACAGGGTACCCTTTCACACTTTTCAGGGTCACTTTTCAGGGTGTTTGTCATGAAAATAATAAGATTAATAGAAAAATGAATAAAGTATAGGGCCTTTAAATAAACACTTTGCAGAGCAACACTAGAGAACTGTTCTGAGATGTTTCCATGTGTTGCTTCTTATTTCATTTGAACCTATATGTCTCAATGGGGTAAGTATATTGTCCTATTGGCAGTTTTACTTTCCATTTCCAAGCGAGATTATGATATTAGTAAATACATCTACATACAACTAGTCAAAATATTCATCTTCACACTTAAACCCATGTTCGATATTTAGGTTTTGCAGCGTGTCCCGTCTCTGCTGAGGCTGATCCTTTGTCCCGGAGCCGTGCGTTCCTGGTTTATCAGTCCTCCCACAATGCACCTGTCCTGACCAGCTGGCACACACACCTGGCTCAACCAGCGTCCGCCAGAAACACTGTGCTGTTGCCGTGGCAACCATATGGCACGGACGGGCATCGCCAAGGAAACAGCCAAACAGACAGACAGACAGTGGGAAGTGCCAGACGCAGAGGACATCGGTTGGACCACGCTCACGCAACACAAACTTATCTAATGGTTTATTTTTATCTCTGGTTGTGTTTACGTTGTAGACAGAGAGGGCTTGAACTTCGTATTAGTTTTTGTTTCATGGTTAGGCCAAGAATTGCAGCGTTCAACCAACTTCTTAAAATGTCTGAATATTTACAACAATGACACACTTTTCGTCACGCTTGGAAACTGGAAGACTCGAGGTGTCTTTTAATGGCAGCCGTATCCCCCATTTGAGATTGTTTCAAATGGGTGGGGGACAGTCCAATATTACATGTGCTGCACTTTGGCTCAACATGTAAACAAACAGTGCCTCATAATGACGGGCAATGGCTGAGGTTCAACTGTGCCGGTGTGAGCCCCCCTCACACACTCGGGGGACACGCAGACCCCAATGGAGCTTGGGCAGAGCATGGCACCCTGAGAACAAACTGGTCTGGACCACAGGCAAACCACTTCAGACCCACCACCATCCAGCTTGGGGCATCTTGGACACCCTTCTGGGCATAGATCGGTTCAGTTTAGGTTTTAAAAGTTTAAACTGCTCTGGCCTGCCCCGCCGCTATGTGGACACCTTTGTAGAACTAGATTATATACAGTATATTAAGGTGAGTGTCCCATGTCCATTACACCTTTAGGAACAATGCTATTTCCATTTGACCATGCAGTTTCTGAAAAATAAAAATGTGAAAAAACAGTAGGAGAGAACTTGTGCAAACAAACTTCTATGCACCCTAATAGAAAAGTTGAAGCAGAATACATTTAGGAGGGGTAATTATGACTAGTGCTGTGGGATATATTTAACTTGGCTGTGTCTTGTCCAGCGCCTTCTGTAAGGGCTAACAGGCTGGCAAACATAAGGCTGGCAGCACCGACGACATTACAGTCTATTAAAAGCCTTGAGTGACGTTAGGGCCAAGTGGAAGAACAATATTTGTTGTTTGTCGATTGCAACACAAGGCAACATGCACAGATTTGTTTTGAGTGTGGAAAATGACTGTGTGTGTAAATGACTTTGTATTAATGCGTGTCCAGTGTGTGGTTATCACTTCTCGGCAAGGTTTCCTTAGTACTTTATTTCACAATGAGTCATTCCAGTTTCCTTGGGAAAAAGAAAGAAATAGACACCATGCTGCCCAAGTACAGCAAATTTATCATGTAATAATTGGATAAAAGTTGTAAGTTTCCTGACAACACTAAACTACAACAGCTTCTCATAACCAAATAGACGTTTCCTTATCTGATTTGTGAAATGAAAAGATATAGACTCAAAAGTTAAAACTATCTCAGCAGTTGAAACAGTCCAACCATGCAGTTATACCACTTCTGAATAAGTCGATTGTCTAGAAGCAGATAAGTTGATTTGCCGCTTCACCCTCACAGGTATGCGGACTGGAATTCCCTTCAGTTATATGCTCGGGTACATTCTTGCGTAGGACATTTCCACGCTGACAGATGAGCTGACAAACTGGCTCTTGGACTACTGTCTGTTTCTATGTAAAATATGTGAATGAGCGAATCATACCTTTCTAATGTTACGTTATGCTGAATTCTCTCAGTGCCTTTGTTGTTTTTGGTATAGTTGCACTCACACAGAAATCGGATGGATGTCAAGGAAAGTAACCGTTTTGTTGCATTCAGGCTTAGGACAATATTCAAACCTGCAAAACTATTATGGAGAGTTTGTTGTACAGTGTCTCAACTGCAACATGATAAAATAGCAATCCTCCGTCCGCACCCTGCCAGAGGAACATGCGCCGTCACAAGACCTAATGCGCTCTGAAGAAATGCCAAGAAACTTTCCTCCTGCTATCTGCACCTTTCGCGGAGAGCGGTGCATTTCCCAGGCACTGACCTTGACTGCGCGTATCTCCGGCCCGCAGACCAGACCTTTGTGTATGCATGGGGTTTTGGCGGAGCATTTTCCAAGCCTCCTTAATATTCCTCTCACCTCTCCCCTGCTCACATCTGGAGTGGGCAAAAATCTATGTGTGGAATTGGAAAGTCGTGGAAAGTCATTCTTTGATATTACGACATTGCGTGTATAGTGATGAGTCATGTGCAAAGGTGCTTTCTGCTCATTGAATCCAACCTTTTTTAATTTTTTAATCAATCTATTCTTACAAGATAGACAAGAACAAGCAAATCATATTTCAAATCAACAAAATGATCTTACTTCATACTTTTTCTAAAATAGTGCGATCGAAGGTGAAATGAGTGATGTTTCTTGTCCAAATGTTTTATGGCTTTTTGATTATGTGATCCAGTTGGTATAAGAGTTGTGCAGAAAGAAATGAAGCCATGGATCCATAAATGATTTATGCAATACTGTGATTTCACCCTGGAAGAAGGAGGGGGCGCAAAAAGTCTGCCTTCATTGTCTACAACAGGATTTCCAAACCTCTGAATGTTAGTCATCCCCGAGGAGCTATTATCTGGAAGCGGAAAGAACTTCATTTTACCACAGAGATGAAGATAATTATCATTTCTGACAGAGGTTACAAAAGAATTATCAGAGGGGTTGTCCAGGCACTTATGGAGGCTTCACAAAGACCTGGAACCAGCAGGTACATTTGAATTTAATCCGCCTCCCTGCTCACATGCTACACAAGATGAAAAGTCAGGTTTAAATCTGTTTAATCCTGTACAGAAGAAAGGTTGAAGAGTTTTTGATACAGTATCTATATGAGAAGAGAATGGTACATGATAATGGTTTATGAGAAGGCCTACTTTGGTGATCCAGGAAAGAAGCGGCTTTATTTCCATTACCGACCACTCACACCCATTCTACCAACAAGCGGGTCTCCGTGCGTGACCATGTGCAATTGAAAAGGTGCTGTCGTTCTCAATGGGTCGGAGTGAACTCTTTGTGTCAGTACTACATCAGGTTGGGTCTAAGAACACAATCCGAGACCTTGAAAAAGCTTGCTGTTCGCACAATCCGCAAGTGCTTTATTCACACTGCAAAATCTGCATGTCACTCAGTGGTATTTAAGGCCATGCTTTATTTCAAAATGTTGAAGAGTTTGAGTGAAATGGAAATTCTCATTCAGTAATTTTGATTTCTGATTTGGTTCGTCATTGAATTGACTAATAATTCTGATTTCTGTGTCTTTGGCTGCCTTCTTCTTTGATGTTTGAAACATCTGGCTTGATGGTCATGTTACTCTTAAGGTACAAAGTGTGTTTTCATAGCCTGTATAAAAAATAAAAACAATAATAATTTCCAATCTAGTTTTCCTGATCAAGCCACTCGTCACCAATGCTGCCAAATTTCATTTCATGTTCCCTAATGTGTCAGGTCTTTTTAATTAAACTTGTGAAAAGTGATTTTGCTTCAAAGGTTTAAAAGTGAGAGTGGAATTGCGCCGATGTGACATTTCAAAAGTTGCACAAACACATGCACAATGACACAAAAATGTTTTGAAAAAAACAACAACAAATGACTCAAATATAAGAATTTTCGTTTGCAAAACAACCCAGCAGTGGTCATCAGTACTGTACCTAGCAGGAGGATTGTGCATGTTTTGGCTTAAAGGGGGACACTGGAGAACCCAGAACTCCACATTGAGTTTTTGAGACACGTTTCCAAATGCTGCTGACTGTATATTTAGACACTACATTTGTTTGGACATTACATTTGTTTGAACATTATATTTGCATGGACACTACATTTCTTTGGACATTATATTTGCCTGGACACTACATTTGTTTGGACAATATATTTGCCTCGACACTACATTTGTTTGGACATTATATTTACCTGTACATTATATTTGCCTGGACACTACATTTGTTTGGACATTATATTTGCCTGGACATTATATTTGCATGGACACTACATTTGTTTGGACATTATATTTGCCTGGACACTACATTTGTTTGGACATTATATTTGCCTGGACACTACATTTGTTTGGACATTATATTTGCATGGACACTACATTTGTTTGGTCATTATATTTGCCTGGACACTACATTTGTTTGGACAATATATTTGCCTGGACACTACATTTGTTTGGACAATATATTTGCCTGGACACTACATTTGTTTGGACATTATATTTGCATGGACACTACATTTGTTTGGACATTATATTTGCATGGACACTACATTTCTATGGACATATTTGCCTGGACATTACATTTGGACGCTACATTGGTTATTTGTTTCACTGTTTTACAGTTTGGTGGAGCCCTGTGAGGCAACTCCTGTTGTGTTATTAGGCAAAACAACTTCACTTGATCTGATTTGATATTCGTCATTGTTTTGGAGTGATTCTTTTTCTACTAGTTTTACTACTTTAGCTTTATTGTCTCTAATATCTCTAAGAGTAGGTTTAGAACATTTGAAATTGGGCTTACAAAGAGATGCCAACAGCTATTGAATTTTACATTTATTTGCAAAGAGCAGTCTAGTGTTGGTGCAGAGGCCAGGGAAATACAGCACTGCATGCCTGGAAATGAAATTGTTGCAATTTGTACCCTCACCATTGGACAAATTTCGGCCAAATAACTTGAATAATTGTCGTTGTAACACTGAAACATATTCACTTTTCGGTGAATGACAGACGTCGAACAGCATGTGACCTTCAAAGTGACAGTGACATCTTGGCTGCAATAATCTGCATCTGGGCTGGCATTGTGCACACCCGGTCCACATACTAAACACACCTTCTTTAAAGCAAGGCTACACTGCAACAGCACCTCCAGGTACACATGTATACTACAGCGCACGCTAAGATACGACACGCCGGCAGCGCCCGGGAGAAAATAGGTGGAAATAACAACCTGGAAACATGCGGCTTCAGCAAAGAAAGCGGTGATGTGGCTCGGAGTAGGAGGGGACTGGAGCAAAGTAGAGGTTTGGAGCCAGGAGTGCTGCTCAGAGTTTTGTTTTATTATCAGGCTTTTGAAATTGTAGTTCAGACGACTTAGCTACTTCACAACAAGAAAAGCTGTTCTCAATACACTTACTTCATTTGGTTTGTGACTATTTTTGCTGTCACTGTAAGATTTTAATTGTTGTTTTTTCTAATGAGCTCTGTGCATGGAACGTTGGTTGGCAAATTCCAGGTTTCAGTCGAAAGTAAAGTCTGATTATCTGAGTTAGCCGTATCTCTATGAAATACAGTACGTGGCAGAAAACAGGCAGCTGTTGGATAACTACAACATGTTAAAAACTTTACTCAGGATGTAAATACTTCATCGGAGGAGCCTCAAAGCTAAAGGCTAATGCTAATTTAACATTAACAAATGGCAAAGTAGCACTGCCATGCCATCTGAACTCATTTTTAGCGCCCTCGGCTTGATTATTGATTATTTATTGATTATTATTATTTTTATTTTTTGTTTATGTTGACATGTGGACAGGAAGTAGTTGATACCCTACACTAGCCAACAAGAAGTTGGAAGAAACGCTTTATATTAAGATGTGCTGGTTAAGTATAAATAAGGTATTAATAAACATTAATAATATGCTTGTAAAGTATTAACACACTGCTTAATATACTTTTATATGTTAACATACTAATTGGCCATTAATAATACACTTATTCATAGCCAACAGCTTAACCTAACCTAACCTGACCTTAACCCTAACCCTAACCCTAAAATGACTACTTATGCTTTTTAATACTTAATGAGCACTTAATCTAATGCGATACCAAAGCAATTTGTGCACAGAGCATGGATGTATTAAATCAGCAAAGAGCCCATAGTGCAGTGGTTCTCAAACTTTTTACACTGAGTGCCACCTCACAAAAGTTTGACATTAAGGCTTTCATGTGCTGTAGCCATGCTGTGATATAATCGGCATACTGTCCATTGTGCATGTTTTAATTGGCAGGGGAAACCGGAGCAAACACATGGAGAACATGCAAACTCCACACAAAAAACGCTAATACAAATGGTCATAATGTTTTGGCTTATGGGTGTAAATTAATGGACTCTTTGACTAATGTGATTCTATCCGAGCATATCTTCTCATCTGAAATCAAACATTAGTTACATCCTTCTGGCAGGCCTGTCGGGATGTTTTTTTCCCCCCTTCTTTGATTTGCTGCCTGTCACTAGACGAGACAGATGGAGAAACATGGGAAGATGATTTGTTTTTTAATATGGAACAAGTAAAAATGATACATAGTTGGTTATGAAAGAGTCTGAATTAGATTTTGAAGATGCTTGCCTGAGCAAAAAAATAATACTTATGTCGCCTGTTTCTACCTGGTCTCTGATGTGTCTCTGAACAGATAGCATATTTGCATCCTGTACATGTCACGATAAATACGTCTCACAGCTAACATCAATGCATTTTCTCAATAAGGAAGTTTATAATGGCCTTATTTTGACCCCCAGGGATGTTATGCAAAGGTTGTTATTTAGGCCATATTTACCATCTTACAACTTTGTTACCTCATCAAAAACGTTCTCGTTCAGGCATTCATGCATGTTTGAGTAATCTTTGAAACTTCGACGGGAAGGTTTGAAAAGTTTTGCAAAGCCGGCTTATACAATGCTCCTCATCATAGACTTCACAGAAAGCCTGTTCCTACAAATTCGTCCTTCAGCCAACGACTTCCTGGACCTGTTTGAATTGAGAGTTCTATCCTTATTTAATTAATTTAAATGAGGATAGAACTCTCAATTCAAACAGGAGAAGCCAGTCCTTATATTAAAGTATGGCAAGGTATTTATATAAAGAATTTATATAAATTCTGTGGGTTCTCCATCATTAACTTGATAAGATGGTAAACTAAACTCCTTTTAACCCAACAGATGCTCTTTGTGAGGAGTTTGATGACGTCTTCAGGGGAAAGATAAACAATATCGGATGAGGCCCCTGAAATTCCAGTCTGGCATTAGGGTAAACCACAGCACTGAGACCGCCCTTTTAAAGATTTTAAATGATTTTAGACTAAATTATGACTCATAGAAGATCACAGTGTTGGTTCTACTGGATCTGAGCGCTGCCTTTGATACAGTGGACCACACTATTCTTTTAACTCGTTTAAAACAAATCGGCCTCTCTGGTGCTGT
Source organism: Gobius niger (assembly GCF_951799975.1). Classification (NCBI taxonomy): domain Eukaryota; kingdom Metazoa; phylum Chordata; class Actinopteri; order Gobiiformes; family Gobiidae; genus Gobius; species Gobius niger. Next base: position 14,507,885 of record NC_136866.1, on the reverse strand, counting down.
ACACAAATGTTTTTCATTCTACCTCACAGACAGGACATTCATGGTAAGTGGATACTTGCTCCTCTGAGGTCCACAAAATTACATGTGGTGTGATCCAGGGTTCGATTTTAGGCCCAGTGCTTTTTAACCTGTTTATGAAGTTTTAATCATCAGCCCTGAGGCCCAGAGAGAGAAACGTTTACCCAAACTACAGTCACTGTCTTTTAATCCATCCTCATAGGTGAAAAACCTAGCCGTGATTTTTGACTCTGAGCTGACTTTGGTGTCACTTTATTTTGCACTACCTTGATACATTGTACCAAACTAAATTTAGTAGAATGTAATTTGCTTGGAAACAATCTGTACTGTTCCGACTACTGTAAAGTCTTGCTTTCTGGTCTTCCTATAAAGAGTATCTCAGGTTTACAACTTTTACAAAGGAGGCAGGACCACATTACACCGGTTGTAGAATCGCTGCATTGGCATGTCCTATTGGGAGGAGGCCTTGTTGAAGGCCCAGGACCCACCTCCTGCGCTATGATTGGCTCTGCCTGGTTTTGGCGGAGTCAGCGAGATTCAAATCACACAATTCCAGACTGCATCCCCATGTATCTCTTAACATGGAAGATAGGTCTGGTGCCAGGCGAGAAATCAATCTCGCACAGGCTCTCAATCTGTAGCACACCTTACACCCCCCCCCCCCCCCCCCCCCCCCCCCCGCCCACTAACAAGCAACTCACCGAAGCTTCTCTATTGCAACACAAGACACTGAAACACTTTTTTCTCTTTATATTTAAAATATATATATATTTAAAAAAAGCATAAACTCAGTTTAAACAGGGAATAGTGTGGCTGGCCAGGCTAATATAGTGCACTCAAAAAGTGCATTTTTCAACAGCCAATATGAGCTATGAGCCTTGCTTTGTCCTCTCTGACAGCCACTAAACCTGGGAAGCGAAACAGAATAAAGTAGCTCGGAACTACCCTGTGGAATGAGTAACGTACGAGTCTAAAACAACATGTACTACAGAGTATGTTTTTTCTGTTGCATCACACCACATTCAAGAAATTCTCTTGTTGAAAGACCTCTCAAATAGGCACTGAAATAAATGAAGACTGAAGAGTACTTGCAAAAACAAAGTGCGCAATCTACATGATGTCAGGGGAACTTTAAATGAGGCAGAAGCATTCATCATACAGGAAAACATTGGATTATGATATGATTTGGATACACATTCGGGAACAATGCACTGTGCCTTCAAAAAATATTTAAAAAATGTTTAGTCATGTTGACTCCCCTCTCTGTAAATCAAAATAAAGCTCTTCCTGGCCCTATTTCCTGATGACTCTGCACTTCTAAAGCTCGCTGCTCCACTTTTCTTTTTTTTTTCTTTTTTTTTTAAAACTGCAAAGAACTGTTTTTTTTGTCCAATGTCCAGCTCAATATTATATGGCTGTTTTGTCCTATTCCAGTCGCAACTTGAACTAAGAGAGCAACCTGAAGGCTGTTGCACGATATCCAACATATTATGTTGGATTGTAAGATGTCCTCAGTAGGAGGGGCCACACTATGAGATATAAATATTGTATATACTTTTGTCACACTTGTTTTGTTACTTGTAAACTTGGCCAACTGCGAGCTGAAAAGACTATTTACTTTTTACCATTGCAACTGCTGTAGATTGAGAGGGAGCTGGGCTTTCTCCAGTACAAGCTCGGGAGTATTAAAGCAGTACTAAGTAACTCGTGCCCCTAGAGGCCATAAGCACAACAGCAGGTGTTGTAGCATGTTACGTTTTTTTTACTACGTTGACAGAAAAGACAAAGGGAGAGAGGGATATTGTACATCCAATTACACAATGGAAATACTTTTTTTCACTCAAACTTGGCTGTAAATATTGTTTAAGTGGCGCTCGCCTGCAGTTAGGTTTGCCCGATAGCCTGTTAGCTGCTTCTTTCGTTATTCCATTAGTGTGTATTGGTGACTCCGACCCGGTGGCAGTGAAGTTGCAATTGTGGTTTCTGGCCAGAGACGCCGGGGGAGATAAAAGACCCCTCAATCATCCCATTAACACTTGTATGACCCCCAGAGGGACTACGGAAAGGGTTTATTAAGGTAAACAAGATACAGATACACCAGACCAGGAAGCTGCACTGAACTGAGGGCAAAAAAAAATACTATATATACTATATAGTCAAACATGTTATCTGTATGGCTATAGATTGCTAAAGATTGCTAGATTGCTAGATTGGCTAAAGTCTAAAGATATTTCTAAAGACGTTTTCATTGTGCGATGAATGGTTCTTTTGAAATGGATTTAGTCGCCGTAGGAATAAATGGTCACATTTATATAGCGCCTTTCTACCTGCTTTTAAAGCGCTCAAAGTGCTTTACATCAAGGAACCACTCACAAGTTTGGTATCTGAAGCTAGCACTTTTTCCACGTTAAATGATGAAATAATTAAACTATATTTATTCATTGCCACCACTCTGTTTACACAACATCCTGCTGCTTTGACCTGAACACTACTAAAGACTGCTTTGAATTGGTGAAATGACAGTTATTGTGTGTAACTGAAAAGGAAGTACAGTGACTGTAAAGGCTTCCACTTATAAACTTTATAAATTTAAATATTGTATAAAAGTAGTTTTCTCTCCAAAGTTCATTTAAAAAAATAAACACAGGTGTTTACAGTTTAAAACCACACTGTGTAACATTTCACCCAATAAATAGTAAAATACAAGAATTAATTTTATTAAAGATATTTTTACAGTTGAAAACTCCCAGAAAAACAAACAAACATGCGTTTACTGTGAGATGCTCACCTCTCCTCAGACCTGACTGTAACTTTGGAGCAGGAAGTCTCCAGCTCGTCTTGTTGACTATGTCGACTAAAGGCAGCCAAATATGAGATCCATCCATTATCCAAATCCATTCCATGATTACCCACTGCAGAAATAACATTTTCTGTGTTGAGCTGGTCTTTAGGAGCAAGTTTGATACTGATGTCAAAAGCAGAATCCAAAAGGATGCCTTTAAATACACCCAAAATAAAACATTCCGAGAAGTGCGTTCTCTTAATTTTGAAAATGATAGATTACACTGAAAACACATAATTAAAACAATCAAATGCAGTATTTAACTATATGCAGAATATTCATAGAGCATTTTGGACTTGTTTTGGTCTGAATTAATGCCACAGTGAGGCGTGCCCTAAAGCAGTGAATCTGAGATATTTACACCAAGAACACCTGCATGAAATATTTGACTTTCTGGTACCACCAGGCCAACACTGAGATTAAATCATGTCCAAAGTAATATAAAATTGGACAAAAAAAATGGCCTAAACTGCGTGTAAACTTTAAGTAAAGGAATAGTTCACCATTTTTACATACTGAGATATGTTCTTACCTGAGCTTAGACGAGTTGATATGTACCTGTCTGGTCTTTGAGCGTGCGCTCAGTCACGCAAAAAGACCAAAGATGTTGTTAGCATTTGGCCTCTCTCAGTGTATTCCTATAGCTCCAAATGGGGGTGAAGTTGGAAGCGACCATGCTCTTCCACGGGCACAAAGACCACACAGGTACGTATCAACTCGTCTAAGCTCAGGTAGGAACATATCTCAATATGGAAAAACTATTCCTTTAAAGCAAAAATTACATTTTTTTTAAATTTTGAATTAAAATTGTGAAAGAAAAATGCACTTCTACACAATCTTCTAATCAATTGAGAAGCATACTTTTACAGCAAATCAACCAATCAATCAACAGAGGTTTGAGAAAGAAAGCATACGTTGGGTGTAATATTTACCATTTGAACTGAATCCTAAGTAAGGTCTACTCCAAGGTGCTGGAGAGGAGGATCCGGCCGATAGTTGAACCTTGGATCCAGGAGGAACAATGCGGTTTTCGTCCTAGTCGTGGCACACTGGACCAGCTCTATACCCTCCGTTGAGTGCTTGAGGGTTCATGGGAGTTCGCCCAACCAGTCCACATGTGTTTTGTGGATCTGGAGAAAGCGTTCGACCGTGTCCCTCGTGGTGCCTTGTGGGGGGTGCTCCGGGAGTATAGGGTCCGGGGCCCTCTGCTAAGGGCTGTCCGTTCCCTGTATGACCGCAGCAGGAGCTTGGTTCGCATTGCCGGCAATAAGTCAGACCTGTTCCCGGTGCGTGTTGGTCTCTTTTCTTTGTCACCGGTTCTGTTCATTACTTTTATGGACAGAATTGCGCAGCCAGGGGCCGGAGGGTGTCCGGTTTGGGAGCCTCAGAGTCTCATCTCTGCTGTTTGCAGATGATCTTGTTCTGTTGGCTTCAACGAACCAGGACCTTCAGCACGCGCTGGGGCGGTTTGCAGCCGAGTGTGTAGCGGCCGGGATGAGGATCAGCACCTCCAAATCTGAGGCCATGGTTCTCCACCAGAAAAAGGTGGCTTCCCCTCTACAGGTCGGTGGGGAGTCCTTACCTCAAGTGGAGGAGTTCAAGTATCTCGGGGTCTTGTTCACGAGTGAGGGACGGATGGAGCGTGAGATCGACAGACGGATCGGTGCGGCGTCAGCAGTGATGCGGTTGCTGTATCGGTCTGTCGTGGTGAAGAGGGAGCTGAGTCGGGGGGCAAAGCTCTCGATTTACCGATCGATCTACGTTCCCACCCTCACCTATGGTCAGATTTGGGTAATGACCGAAAGGACAAGATCGCGAATACAAGCGGCCGAAAAGGGTTTCCTTCGTAGGGTGGCTGGGCGCACCCTTCGAGATCGGGTGAGGAGCTCAGTTACCCGAGAGGAGCTCGGAGTAGAGTCGCTGCTCCTTCATGTCGAAAGGAGCCAGCTGAGGTGGCTAGGGCATCTGTTCCGGATGCCTCCTGGTTGCCTCCCGCGGGAGGTGTTCCAGGCATGTCCTAGTGGCACAAGGCCTCGTGGAAGACCCAGGACACGCTGGTGGGACTATGTCTCCGAGCTGGCCTAGTGTCGCCTCGGGGTCCCCCCAGAACAGCTGGAGGAGGTGTGTGTGGATCGGGAAGTTTGGGCATCTCTGCTGAGACTGCTGCCCCCGCGACCCGGCACCGGATAAAGTGGAAGAAAATGGATGGCTGGATGGAACTGAATCCTGTTCTGAACCTTTGTGTGGTTAAACGGTCGCCCCAGGTTCAGAATAGTGTAGTGGGGCTCTTCTTGGGCCCCAGGCTTTGGCCCCAGACTGTATCTGTCACGTTCTCCCTCATATATAACCCGGACCATGCAGTGACATCTCCACAGGAAACCCCTCTGAAGGGGCCTTCGTCACGGGTTATGTGATACTGGCCTCACCATACGGGTCAAGTATTCAATGTTTTCATCTGAGACCCATATGATTGGATATTCATAATGGATGTGGCATCATGGACCCTATTATAATGAGTCCACATATTTTACATTTTACAAAAGTTTTTGAAAATATGTAACTTAAAGTGGATATTTCATGCATAATACATGTGGCTAATACATTAGTTGGGATGGTTCTCAGAATCAATATTTGTCAGTTTGTAATTATTATTATTGTTTTTTTTCTCACTTTTGTGTCTGTTTTGTGTAGCTCGAAATAAAATATTCAATCAATCAATCAATCAATCAGTTTAAATTGAAAAAATGTCTATGCACAAAAAAGACAATAGAAAGCGAGAGACTGGGTTGATGAGGATGTAGAATTGACTTGGAGGCAATGGTGTGGATAATAAAACAATGCAAGCTTTCATTGGCAGCTAACGGCTTGTTGACAAATCCATTGCATCACACTCTAGTGCAGAACTGTTCAGAATAAGTCCTGTGATGATTTATGAGCTTTCATTATGAAGAGAACATTTAAACACCAAACAAAATCCAGGAAACACAGATCGGTGGCGCAGTTGGTAGAGGGAGTCTCGTGATCAGGAGGTCGATAGTTCGAATCCCAGCTCCCGCAAATGCACACAGTCATTGTGTCCTTGGGCAAGGCACTTCACTCTCCTTGCCTCCAGTGTCTGCGCACATTGGTGTATGAATGACAGTGTGAATGGGTGACTGGTTCCTTACTGTAAAGCGCTTTGGGCCTGTTTGAAAAGCACTATATAAGTTGAGTCCATTTACCATGTGATTAAAAGCTTAAAAAAGTCGAATTTCAATATGTCCACGTCAAGCAACATAAAAGTGCGTAACTATTGGGCGACAGGCCTGTGGTTCTGAAACTTGGGCTTCTTCAGGTGGTACTTGAAACTTTATTCACTTCAATTAGATATAATTCTCCCAGTTACCGAGACACAGAAAATGTTTGTGTTTTTACAGTGGGGTAATCAAAGAATGTATTTGGATGGTGACCTAACCTATACACATTTCATAGGTATTTTCCAAGGTATTTTTCAACAATAAAATCAATTCTGTAATAAGAGAAATGCTTGTATATACTTTTTACTTAAATGTGAAAAGTTTGAGAGCCACTGAAAAAGGCAAGTTATAAACCTGTATATTCATTCATTCATGCTTCGTTGTACCTTTTAAATGTGATTTTAATAACGATATCACATTGTCACGCTGCACACTATGTTTTTTTTTTACTTACTTATTTATTATTATTATTATTATTATTATTATTATTATTATTATTATTATTATTATTATTATTATTATTATTATTATTATGGTGCGGGCGTGAGATATCTCCTCCTTCACAGATAATACACACAACTTTTCTTTCTTTCTATCCTTTTTTTCTTCTTCAATCAGCTCGTGCCTGCTGACGTCACGCACTCTCGCTCCGCTCGCGCTGTGGCTGCCTGCTCGTGCGCCCTCCGTGCTTTCAGTCTGACTGGCGCTGAGCACAGTCCTCCTCCTGCTCCGCACTGTCCGTCCGTGGGAAAAAAAACCCAAAAACAAAACATAACAAAACTAGACAACAGAAACCAAACCGCACACACCGGAGAGAATGGGGACCACGCTTTTACCGACGCCGAAGGAGTAACTAATAACTAACAAACTTCAATTCGCAACAAGCCGAGTGGAAGACGACGAACGAGGAGCGAGAGCACGGGAGAAAGTCGCCGGGTTGAAACTTTTTTTTTTTTTTGCGTGTGTTACGATTCAAACATGGATACACTTTTACTCGGACTTCTTTTTCTCCTCTGCGCCTCCGCTTCGGCCCAAATACCAACAGGTAAGAAAGCGATTCGGACTCATTTTTTATGTTTGTTGTGTGTTTGTTTTTGCGGAGGAGAAAAAGTTACGGGCTCCATCGTAAAGCTTTAATCTTTCACAGGTGTGCCTACGTGTACGCTCAAAGTTACTGTCTTGGTTGTTAACACGTAGCCAAGCTTTGTTTAAAACGCGTTTGTGTCCGTGTCCAAAAGGCGAAAAAAGATGTTTTGCCCAGACTTGTAGCCTCGTATGTCCGTAGCCTGTGGACGGTCGGCTTTTCCCTTTGAACTCGCACGGTGACGGTTTGCTAAGTTGTCTAGCATATCGCAAGATAAAACTCGCTTTGTTCGTTATCGCGATATGTAATTACTCTTTGCACATTTACAAGTTTAAACAAAAAAATATCTATATATCCGTGTTTGCATGAAGTGTCGGGTTTTACCTGTCATCCCCGGACTTTGCAGGGCTCTCTTTATTTTACGTCGGCTGACTGTAAAGTTTGTCCGTCACCTCTGCCTTTTAGAAGTAGCCAGTTAGACAAGTTACATTTGAAGCGATTTACAGTGGGATAAACTTGCACAGGTCGTACGTTGTTGCACGCAAACTCAGACATTGTTGCGCGTCAGGTCGGAAGAGGTCGACGAACTGCAATTATCTAGTAAATACAGCCTCCACTGACCGCTACTGTACCTTACATTGTGTGTGTTTTTTTTTACGCACTGTGACCTGGTAATAAACGCTTTACAAAGAGCTCCACATCCACGCGAATGGAAGGGGGTAAAAGTTTGGCATAGGCTCTACGCACGCAGGCTACGGTGCTTTCATTTTTGCATTGACTTTCCTAACGCATAAGGACATTGCGCGGCTTCATTTACAAGTTACGGTTCAGTTTCTTCCACTGGGATGCGGGGTGGACGAGGGAATCCATGAGCGACGGTCGGTTAGGTTTTAAAGCTCCGCGCACAGCTCTCCCCCGCGCTCGCTCCCCTGCAAACCAAACGACCCGTCCTTCCTCTCCCCACCCCAACTTCATTCCCCCCCGCCGCCGTGCAATGAAACCTAATGAACGTGAAAAGTGGCTACACAGCGATGGCATGTTTGATTAAAGGTGCTGTGCGAGTCCGGCACCGCGATCTGTGAACTGAGCTCAGTATGTGTCACTTTCATCCATGCGCGGTCCGTGCGTAATGGTGATTTTTGTGCCGGTTGCGGTTAGGGCGAATGTAAACTCAAGCGAGGCTTTGACTGTGACTTGGTTATGCGTGTCTTTACTGTCAAATAAATAAGACCGACCCTTGAGTATGTGCGCTCACTCTGTGTGAGAGACTTCTGTCAGTTTCAAAACGTGTTGGTTCGCTGTACTAACAAAGCGTTCGTTCGATTTCACACAGGGACGAAGTGATGGCAACACTTTATTTGTCAAACGTGGTAACGCACTTGTAATAAAGGTGATTTGTTGCTGTTTCGGTGCTTTGGAACCTTGTGTGTGACGCGCGCTCTCCCTGGGAGGTTGCGTACATGCTTCCCATAACGCAGCCTCCGCTTTCTCCTTTCGCCTCACACGCTGAAAACACTTCCCATTCATGTTTTAGAAAGTTGACCCCTTAAAAAAAGCACTCTTAAACTCGCTGCGTATTGCATTCAGGGACGTTTTACGCGCGACAAAACCTCCGGCGGCGTTTCCAGAAGTTCTCGTTTTGCGCTCTTATCGTGACTCGCTTTACCATTAGCATAGAAATGCAGTGGATTAATTACCCAGGAACGTGTTAATGCCCGTCCTGGCCCCCCCTCCCCACCTCTCCTCGCGCCCCACGGCTATGCCCCCGTCGTCTCCACCCGTGCCCCTCCCTGCCGTGGCCATTTGGTCCTCAGGGGTAACAAATGTGAGGAATTTCTTTGAGGCCTCTCTCTCTCTCTCTCTGGGAATTTGCGCGCTGTTAATTTGCAAGTAAATACAAGACAACACGCAGCTCCTGCGTCGAGGGGAAACAAGTAATAGAAGCCTCTGTTGTGGTGGAGCAAAAAACACAGTTGATTTATAAATGGAAAGCCACATAAGATGAAAGATTTCTTTTTTTCCCATTATATGTTTTTAGGTCAATTGCATAATTACAAAGCGACTACACAACATCTATTGCATTGGAGAAGACATCTGGAGTCACATGCGACTCTTAAGCTCTGCTCTTGTGGTTCTCGCTGTCTCTGGTCTGATGGTTTCATGAAGTCTAGGTTTGGACAAGCTTTTCAGTCTTGTTGTCAATCCTGGTTAGTCCTAATTTAGTCCTGGTTCGATAACTGTGCTGAATTTTGCAATCCTGATTTTGTGATATTCTACTAAACCATTTCTGAAGAAAAACAACCAAGCAACCAGGACTAAAACAAAACTTTTGCACATTTTAAAGCTTTTTTTCAGGTTGTGTCAAATCTCCTGTGCTTGTGGCGTCCTGCAGCATGGACAATACTGCGATATAAACTATTTTGTGTTATTGTGCAGCCTTGGCATGAATTTTAAAAGAAAAGTCAATGTCCATTCAGTTTGCAGTGTCAAAAGATAAATAAAGGAAACCCGCAAAGCATCTCTCACTTTGATCCACATTAACCTTCTGGAATGTCATCAGCAACAAGGTCACATTTTTCTACTCTTTTATTTACTTTTGCAAATGACAGAAAGACATTTCGTCCACCTCTCAATGTTGCATCCGCCATCATGAACTTGTCGTGTCAAGTCTTCACAAAAGTTACACTGTCTTCGAGACGTCTGTCCTTTAAAAAAAAAAAAAGCTTCGTGACATTTACAGAAGTCCCGTCTTCTCATCACGTGGCGTGTTTGAAAGTCATTGACAGTAAATGCGCCTTCCTCCCACGCCACGAGGCCTCCGAGTGAGTTTATGTTCATTTGACAAGTTTCTAAATCTGTCGCCTCTGATGGAGCTGTGACACCGGTCTTTAATCTTAATGAAGTGAAATAATTGTTTTTCATCGTAGACTGGGAGAAGCCCACATCTAAGCTGCTTTAATTAGACAATGATAGTAAATGATTTTAGTTAGTTCTCAACATTAAGACCAAGTTAATTAGAATTACTTTGGAAGACAGAAAGGGGGGGGAAAGTGGGTGTTTTCGTTAGACGGAAATTTAAGTAAAAGAGAGACGATGGGAGACGAGACGAGAGAGATGTGCACGGAGGAGGGAGCCAACGAGAAAAAGCATTGGCTGTGGGCATCTCTGTGAATCTAGAGAGAGACAGAGATGGTGAAACGAATGTGCAGCTGACTCATTTAAAGACTGTAGCTGATCCAAATGCAGCACAATCTTAGAACCAAGACAATGACAAAGAAAACTGTTAAGTATTGAGCTAGCACCATGACTAAATCAGTGACTAAAAGAGCTCAGGACCAAACCAAGAGTAAGCCAAGACCGAAAAGTTTTAAATGAAAGTCTAACAACAATCATCCAACACAAATCCAAACAGGGCCGCACAATTGATCGTAATTGACTTGAAATTGCAGTTTGAATGGGATTAGGGCTGCACGATATTGAAAAAAAAAAACGCTATGTGATGTGGTTGTACGATGTACGATATTCCAGCTAATATGTAAATAATTTGTGTTCAAACAAGACTAAAAAGCTGAATCAGAACCAAAACAAGGCTATAATGGAACTGAATCCATTTATAAGTTCCAGACATTTTAGTTTTAGGCTGAATCTCAGTCAGATTGAAAAAAGTGAAGTGATGTTGCGATATATTGTAGCTTCTTGCGATACGGATTAAGGCTGCAACTAACGATTATTTTTCTATCGATTAATCTATCGATTATTTTTTCGATTAATCGATTAATCTATCGATTATTTTTTCGATTAATCTAGCGATTATTTTTCATGTTACCGATTATGTTTTCATTTAAAATGAAGAAAAAAACATTGATGTGTCCAAATGGCATGGCTTTTATATATTTATTTACTACTAGTCTATTTTCCTCACTTTTTAAAATAGTAAATGGCAAATGGGCCCATTCTCTCACTTCTGGCCCTGACCCACAGTTTGGGAACCGCTGATTTAAAACTAACTTAAACCTGCACCTGACGGTTATTTCTGTCTGACCACTGAGAATCAGCCTGTGAGTCAACCCGTTACAGACTGTGCACATTCAGAGAACCAGAGTTACTGTAAGTTACTGTGCTCGTGAGAACCATGTGGATTCAACTCCTCTGAGACAAAAAGGCCACGGACACGGCTTTACTCTCGTCTATCCATCAAACTACTGTCCTGATTCTCCGCTAGACACAACAACAAGAGAGTTTAAATGAGTGTGTGGCCGATGCCCCGAGTCCGCGCAGAGAAAACATGAGAACAGCGCCCGGGACACGGGGACGGGATGCAGCCGCGCATGAGGGCAGCATGAGGCGAAGCGAGAACCGGGAGACAGACAGCCGTGCGGGGCACGAGCGGAGAAGTAGCCTACTCGCGTGTTGGGAGAGACGGTCGGTCTCTCCTGCTCTTTCACTTCAGCAGACTGCTCCGTTTTGGTTTTATATGCGGCAAAGTAGGCGGAGAGTGAGTGCGCGCTGTCAGAGCCTGTCCCGTAACAACGCGTTGATTAATCAGTGAAACAACACCGTAGTTTGACTGAGATGCGGGGCCCTTGCGGCCGCGGGTGTTTTCGTTTCACATGGTCGTTCATAGCCGTTGTGCTGTAACGCCAGACTAAAATCACAAGTTCGAAATGATTGGAGCGCACACAGCAGTCTGGCGTTAGCCAGGTTAGTTGTGCTGCTGTGATACGACATTTCCGCTCGACACAGTGTGCAAACAACAACATTATTAGGCTGTTTCTGGAAATACTCCCACACTTTTGACGACTTTTGCCATGCTTTTCCCCCCTCGGTCGCAGCGTTTGCATTACGCGCAGTCACGCTGGAAGTGAAATGTAAACAAGCGACGCGTCGACGCACAAAAACGGCGTCGACGTATTTACGTAATCGACGACGTCGACGACGTCGACGCGTCGTTGCAGCCTTAATACGGATATTGCATCACCGAATATTGCGATACAATATTTTTTTGCGATGTCTTGTGCAGCCCTACAAAGGCTCTTGTTTAACCTCTTGCCACCCTCCTTAACCAAGAGCGTTTTCTCCAGTTTGGCATTACCCTTTAGATCCGTACACGTTTAGTAATGCACGTGTTGGTACTTGTCGATAAACTGAATGAAATGTTTCTTTCTTTCTACGTAGTGCTAAAACTCCCGTGCTGTGAATGTCCAATCACACTCGCGGTCATAAAAAAAAATCACATCTCCATTCTTCTCCTCTCTACATACAAATCAAAGTTATTTATCGACGCTTTAAAAACCCCACCGCCGTCTCTGATCACTGTCGCCAAAGTGTCTCATCTTCGCTCAAAGCCAATGTTTCTTCAGATTTCAATTTAACCCTCTCTCTCTCTCTCTCTTTGAAAATGTAGCGTCTCATTCCGGCAGTCACCAGTCGTTTGGGGATGAAGTTTGAAGTGTAAAAAAGTAATTAATGCTCAGCGAGAATTCATTAGCTAATCCCCCAGTTTGCGAGAGAGGGAGAGGGAGGCAGATCAGGGAGAAGGACCGGGCTCAGCGTTTGGTGAAATGTTTAAACGAGTTTGCAGGAAGTGAAGAGGTACCAGGACTGGCTTCAGTTCAACTTTCCATGTGTCCTATTTTGAAACGTCAAGAGTCTTTGTCTGGGTCGCTTTCTCTGCACCTCGATGTCCCAAACTGCCTAACAGGGAGAATAAACATTTACAAGACACAACTCATTCACTGTTCAAACGTCATTATTTACTACAATCAAGCAAGTACATTCACAGATCAAGCCATATTTATTTATAGTGTGCCAATTCATAAAAAAGCTGTCCACAGGCGCTTTCCACCTTGTGCAAGTCGAGGCCTCACCCTTGAGTTCAGATGAAAGATCTTTTTGTGGCGTTGGAAGGAATTAATGTGCTTGAGCTACGCAATATATCTGCAAATAATCGTTAGACACAAATAGGGCTGGGTACCATTACATTTTTTTCTATACCAGTACTTTAACGATACTTTTTTCCGATACCGATACCCGACCGATACCTTTTTCCAATACCTTAACGACAATATTTGCCGTCTAGAACCAGAAAACAGAACAATAATGTGTGGAAGAAAAATGTACAATATCGGCTTCATGTCCAGTGTCAAGAAATGGGAGAAATTGTGTAAAATAAAATGGTGCAAAAATAGAGGGAAAATGGGGGAAATAATAGGGAATAAATTGGGGGGGGTGAAAATTTGGAGAAAATGGGGGGAAATAGGGAAAATATTAGTTATTAAAAAAATGAGCAAAAATGAAAAATTGGGACAATGAGAAAAAAAATGGGAGAAATAGGGCAAAAATTTCTGCAAAAAATTGGAAAATAAATTTGAAAACAGGGGGAGGAAAAATAAATATGGAGGAAAATTGAGAAATAAATAATGAAATTGGGCAAAAATGGGGGGCAAATAAAAAAAAACAACAACATTTATTTCAGCTGAGACAACCAAGTCACTTCCTATCCTATTCCTTCCTTCCTTTTTTTTTTCGATACCTGCTTTAATGCTTCTATTTTTTTTCGACACCTACCCTTTTTCGATGTACCTAAACTGTTTTTTCCGATACCAGACTGGTATCGTTTAACGGTACCCAGCCCTGAACGCAAAAGGCAAATCGTACTAAGACAATAGTTTATGTTTGCTGATAGATATTTTTTTTAGCACTTTTCAAATGAACACTATCCAACTTGTACGATGAATCGTCCTTGCTACAGTTTCCAGAAACCTTTTGCACACCTCATTCCAACTAGAACTGACGACAGATCAAGGCAACAACATTGACTGGAGTATTTTCTTGTCTGCCTTTGACGTGCTCCGCAGAATCATCTACAAACGTGTACCTCAGCTCCAACAAGCTTTAACTTTCCGCCCGTTCCCCCATGGCCACCGCCTATTCATCTGTATCCATTTGTTTCTGGCACAAATCGAAATATGTGCATTAAATCATTGGACGGAGAACAGACAGACGCAGAGATTCAGCCCTGAGAACGCAACAATGGCTGCACAACAGTAACGGTTAAGCCTTTAGGAAAAGAGAAACAAAGTACTGTACTTGGCTAAAGATGTGTTTTCAGACTCTAAGAACAAAGTTGTGCGTGCTAACATGAAATAAAAAAAAAACTCTGCCAAGGCTTTGACCCTGCCTGGCAATGATTTGATATTCTGGAATTAAAAGTTCTTTGGGTGAAGCCGTTTTGTACAATCTAAAAAAGGCATTTAAGCAGTAAAATATATGTTGTGCCATGGCTGCAAAATATGTCACAAAAAATATTGTATTGCAATGTTTGATGATGCAATATATGTATCGTTAGTCTTCCATTCTGACTGAGATTACATGTTTTTTTTGCAAACAGAGCTCCATTGTACACCTTTATCGCAAGTTTATTCTGTAAAGTCCAAATGTGTTTTTCAAAAAGTACAATTGACAAAGATTCTTGAATGAGAGGCGAATTGTCTTCAACCATAACCTAGTTTCGATGACAACCTTTTGAAAACTGTTGCTACTTTAAACTGTGAGATGATAATCAGGTCCTTGGCCCATTTCGGTGTTTCAGTAGTTAGTAGATTGTTTAATAAAAACTTTTGCACAGCACTGTACGGCCCTCTGCCCAATCGCGGGGGCTTCATCTCCCGGATGAGGAATGGCATTAGTCCAGTGTCATCCATCTCCGCTGTGGCCTCGTTCAGCGCCGGTCACAGCTGTCGTTACCAGGTTCCACCCAAAAAAAAAAAAGTGCACTCGTTACACACATGGCTGGCTAATGACGGATTAAGTAATCAAGCCTCTCTGATTAATTACATGACTTTTCTCACACACAGATGTGAACAGCTGTGTGGAATTGTGGAATACAGAGCTGGGAAACGATTAGTCCCTGCTTGGAGTTTAAGTCATGTTTTTCCTCATATTATATAAGTAAAGTGGCCCTTTTTATTTTAATGGAAGATACATGATTAGGGCTGGGTACTGTTACATTTATTTTCGATAACTTTACTTTAACGATTCTTGGTTTGCGATACCGGAACGATACAACAATAATGTGTGGCAGATCTGCAAATTTACATTATCAGAAATATGTGACAAATGGGAATAATCTGGGTAAAAACGGGGGAAGATTGGGAGAAATTGTGGCAAAAATAAGGAAAAATATCGCATCAGTACCCAGCCGGGCCCTACACACGATAATGCCATGTAAGCTTCATTATAACAAGATAGAATTTGTCATGTTTCAGGGCAAAACGGCGCCACAACATCTCACATCAAATGCCTGAAATATGAGCGTAATAATGATGTGCAGAAGTGACAGGTGACGTTCTCGGCACAAAGGCTATTTGGAGGTTTCTCTGAAGCATAAAAGAGCAGATGAAGCAGATGAGAGGTCAGGCATGTGCGGGTCAAAGTTCAGAGGTCATACAGAGAACAGCGCCAACGCTTGTTATGCCATACCGTCACACGAGACTTTCTTTGTGGACAATGTACACTTGAGCTGTTCGTTCACTCAGCTGCTCATCGTTTTTTAATTTTTTGGACAGTTCAGTTTAGTGTTTTAACTGTCAAGTATCCTGTCCTTTAAACTTAAGTTTACATTTGTAACTTTAGTCGCCACTGAATACCCACAAACCACGTGAACATATTTCTCCTGCTATACACTTGACCATATTGCATGACCCTGGGCGTGCACTTCCCCTCAGAGACCGTCCAGCAATGCCTCGCAGCTGTGAATGTGTGACTATTGTTCTGTGCAAGGCCACTCTTTTAACTGTGTCCTGTTCTCTCCTCTGTTGCTCCTCCCGGCACTAGCTCACTTGGGACGCGCCGAAAAGGGTGAGTTACGATTCGCTTCATCCGTCACAGTCACCGCCACAGTCCCCATGCAGCCATTAGCACCGGCGTCATTAGCCCCTTCCACTGTAGCTCATCCCGCGCTTTCATCAGCTCATTTTGTTTGAGTTTGTCTTGTTCTCATCACATGATCATTGCCATCTTTGTGCTAACCTTTTCATTGTATGTTCATGTTGTCGACTGACTCTGTGGTCACTTGTTCAATGTTGAGTAGGTTTTTCACTTTGAGCATATTGTGATGCTGTGTTGTCTTGTCTTGATAAAAATGGTTCTCAGTGTTTTTTTTTGTTTTTTTGCACAACTTGATGCTACTCTATGGGAAAACAGGGTCATGAAGTTTGAATACAAGATGTGTTGAAATGCTATCTACCTGTAGAAAAAACATGATGCCATGTTTTCGGGCCCTTGTACATTGCTCTCAGACGCAAAGCCAAGCAGTGATTTATACTCCGTTCTAGGCCACTGGTACCTTTTTGACCTCTGACAAGGAGAAATGAACCTCAGACAAGGAATAAAAGCCTTGGATCGCCGCTTGAACTGAACTGGTAATTACTCTCTGGAAACTCTGAGATGATCAGACTCGTCCGACTGGAAAAAGTCGCTGTAAACGACTTAAGATAAAACTTGACTTTAACCACAGTGTTATTGATGTGAACCTTGGTTATTGGCCTTCAGCATAACACTATTTAGTATGTTTTGACTGATCTAACTTGAGGAAATGCTCATGTAACGTTAGCGTCTTACTAGCTAACTCTATTAGCATTAGCCGTTTTGTTTACATGTGTGTTTATTCAGCTGGAATGCTCTCGTAAAAGAAAAGTTCCTATATTGCAGATTTTTGTTGTTGTTAGCTAGGCTACTGTGTAAAATTCAGATAACCCAGCTTAAAGTATTTGCAGCTTTCATACTGAGTACTATCTAGTCTTTCTAAAAGCGACATTTCTAGTCTCTGATCATTACATTCAGTGGTCTTGTGGCATGGTTGTCTTCACAAACAAGTAATTAAGAGAATGCCTTCTTTGTGAGACCCTTTCATATGTTGTCTGAAGTCTGTTTTGTCCGTTTGCCATTTGTTGAGACCCGATCTTGTCTGTGGATTGAGACAGCTGTCTGAGACTCCCAGGTGCTATTTACTTGCTGAAAGTTTTTATTAAAGGTTCAATCTCCCCGTCTCCCTTAAACTGCCGATATTGGAATCCCACACAATCACACCCTCCCATCGCCGTCCGTCCCGGCTGCCTAATGAGCGACTTGTTGTTTTTCTCTTCTGTGAAAGTGACAGCCTCGTAAAAAAAAATGCGCACCACAGACGCCATCCGCAGACGAGGCAGACACAAGAGTTTTGGTATCCCACAAGGCTTTGCAGCGACAGCATCAAAGTCAAAGCCAATGCAAGTGTGTTGTTTATAGTTTCTTCTTTTTTTTGTGTGTGTGGGGGGGGGAAGTGACGAAAATCCACTGTTTATTATACGAAAGGTCAATCCCCGGCTAATCCTACTGAAGTCGCAAATAGAAAAAACACATGGGACAGTAAAAACAGTGTGAAGCCACTTGAATTACCAATGCAGATGCAAATGGAAGGTTCAGAGCTAATAGTCCACGTCCCACTGATGCTGGACTCTTTGTAATTCTTTATTTCTTTAATTTTGGAAACAATTAAATCCAAAATTGGACTATGAGCAACAAGAGGCCGAGACGAGTTGGTCATTAAAAGGTTTGAAAAATAACATTGTAGCTATTGGCTAACTCGCTAAAGCTTGTAGATTTCCATTTTGGCTCTTTTGTTCTCATTTTCTATGCATGGCCAGAGGAGTTTTACGCATACCTCGATCTGAACTGTCCAAATTTCTGCGTTAAGTGTTGTCATCATGCCTAGATCAAGGGCTTCAATGGGTTTTCTGTCTAAACTTAATCAAGTGATAACAGCAAAGTTGTGGCTTGTAAAAACACTCTAGTGGCTTGTTGCATCCCTTCTGTCAAGACTTCCCAACAGTGACTAGAGTGCATAAAGTAAAGTTTGCGTTTGACAGTCTTCAGGCGCCATGTTTGTTTCTGAACAGCAGTGACAAAAAGAGCAGGAGTTTAGCTTAGCGTAGCCTCCGGACCCGGCTTTGTGCTCGATTGACATAACCCAAGGGCACCGACTCCTCCATTAGTCCAGTTAAAAAGACATCTGTCATAGGGCCACATTAACAAAGTGTGCAGCGCATCACGTATTAAAGGCTCATTCTCCGCTTCTGATCTTGCACTTACAGAAGTACATCCACTGTCTGCTGGTGTTTTTACAGTTGTAGTTAATCTGATGGCGCTAAAGCTTCGGAGAGGCACGTAAGCTCTCCTTTTGTTTGTGTGTGTGTGAATAAGGGCTTACAGACAGCTGACCGTTCCATTAAGATTATCATCTCCGGGGGCGAGCTCCAAGCATCTTCACTCCTCTCTCCTCTGTCTCGCGCAGCGTCAGTGGTGGGAGCCGATCTAAATCTTCTCACAGGTTTTTTTTTTCCCCGGTCGTCGTTATCTGAAGCTCTAAAGGTTTATGTAATCTGCAGGAGATGGCGATGTGTCTGGACTTGTCTGTCAGCTGTCTGCAAAGTGACTGGAGAGACACATGGGTAGAATTCACTTATATGTGCGCTCTACAGGCTCTCAATCATCCAGGTAGACACTCTCAGGCAGTCAGCATCTGTCCGTCTGGGCGCAGGTTTGTCCCACTCCATGTGATTTGTTGAGCGCCGTCAGAGGAAGAGACCTGCATGCTGCGTGCAAATGTTACTAAGCAGCCCCCGCTGTTATTCCCAAACATGGTCATAACTCAGAGGCTAATGCCAAAATGTTCAACGTGCGTCATTGTTCACATGCACTCAACAAAACTAAAAAGGATCAAATAAATTACAAAGAAGCTTTGACTTATGCCAATTCTCAGGCTGTCCATACTTTAGAACCAAACTTAACTATAAGAGAAGTGAACTTTTCAAACCAAGTGCCACTTCATAAAAATGACCTTCTATATAGGCCGAGATCAGATCAAGACTACACTGGGTTTAAAAAGGATCTGAAATGGACCTAAATTGTAATAAATTATCTCTAAACTGGGTGTAAACTCTGTCTAAGTGAAATAATCTCTAAATAAAATGAATAAAGTCTAAAATTGCAAATGACCTGGAGTACCACCTGCAGAAGCCCAAGTGCCACTTGCAGTATTGATCTAAGAAACGTCAAAGCACTCACTACCACCACGTACTAAGTGTTCACTCAAGTTGATATCTAGATTTCCAGTCCCAGCACAGTAGAAAAGCTTCTGATGTTTCCAGCTTTAAAACTGACGGCTCATTAGTGACAGTTAACAAGTTTCTATCTTCTCATAGAATCCAAGACACTTACAAAGTCTGTCTATTCCCCGGGGCTCTCCTGTTTGTCGTTTTGTAGCTGAGATCGCGCGTGTGTTTGTGGGAAACCTTGGCCTTGAGCTGTGCCCTTTCAAATTCCTTAAACTGTTTTGTGAGAGTTGCATAGTGTTTCCACTGGCAGCGATAAGGAAGAGGAGGCAGCGCTCCGTGAAGGTCTTAGTCAAAAACGCAGCTGTGCAACAATGTGACGGAGACTTTTGGAATAAAGTTTTAAATTGTAACAACACATACTTAAGGCGAAAGTTTTCTCAGAGAGGTAGGATTCCTAGAGCAAAGGTATTTTCAGAACAAACAGTGCAGACACATACAGGCGCGATGTTGACACTGTCCAGACTACCAAGTGTCTGGAGTGAAGTCCAAGCCTCCCCTGCACTCTTCGCTTTTCCTTTGTATCCCTCTAAACAAGTGCTTTCCAGACAGGTACAGCTGGACATTTTATATTTAGTTACTTTTGTTTTAGCTCTTTAGGATATTAGTTTTAGAAGCCCAGTTTACGGGTTCGTACATCTTTATTGCTATAGTCTTCGATTGATGCTGCTTTCTGAGATCCAATTCAGTGAGTTGAAGATACTTGATAACCGCCGCCTCGAAACATCATCCCAATCTCTTCCCTTTCCTAGCGTTTACTAAGCTCCCACTCCCCCTTTTCTGTCTTGGAATTTACGACCCACTAACCTAAACAAAGAAACTCAGCGTTTATCATTCCTCCCCCCCTGTCCCCTGCACCCCTGTGACTCCCGTCTACTACTCAGAATCTCCTCCCAGTCTCTCCAGTTTCCACACTTACCCCTAAAGACCCCTAAGTCCACGCCAGGGGTGGGATTTCACTCTCACAAATTCACAGTCAACGGTGTAGAATTACAGGGAGTTTGAAGATTGTGGATCCAGTTCTGGGCGGGAACTTTCCTTGTAAAGACGAACAGTAACTCCAAAGCCGGGACACTACACAGAAGCATCACTGTGGTAATTATGGCCATAACAATACATCTTTTGTCATACAAGTTCAATGATACATAAAGCCGTGGTATTTTCTCGTAAACAAACATACAAAAGAACACACCCAATCCATTGCTCTCAATGGTAGTCGTGCTGTTTAGATGGGGTGTGTGACTACTTCCTTTCATTGCCATGAAACGTAAGTCATTCAAGTTCAGTGCAGGCTACACTTGTGCCTCTTCGAACCAGCAGCACTGAAATTATGATCTATAGTTGGTAGGCCAAGCTCTCACTGATTGAACGATCCCAGGACAACCTTCCTTCCTCGGATGCTGCTTGTCGTAAATCACCCCAAACCCAGCCCAAGTCGTCAGTCGGATCTCACTGCGGTCGCAAATCAAGATTGGAGAGATAAAGTTGTGTCAGGAACTTGTGCAGTCTCACTGTTGAGAAGGACCTCCAGACGCTAGTTGCTCTTTGCTGGTTAAAATGCTCTTAGGACTTTGAAATATTTTGTCCCTTTGGGCCTTTGCAGGGGGTTTCTGGGTTTCATACTAAGATGGAACGATTATAGTGAAACATGTTTGTAATGGCCTAAACTGCAGGGTTGGTGGGGTTTTATTGTTTGTGGAAGTTATTACATACCCGTTGTATTGGCAGTCTTTGCGGTTTGATAATTGCATCCATTAAAATTGCAAATTTGGTCCAGTTGTAATTATTTGTGCAACCCATCGCAGCGCAGAGAATGGGAGTCACATCTTTGTTTAAAATCTCTTGTCACAACAAGAAAAAGCATTGTAAACCAAGAACTTTGCATCACTTTGAGTTCACACAGCTTGCTCAAAGCCGTGACCAGAACAAAACACTTTCCGTGAGTATAGTTTTGACATTCTATAAATCTTTCGTCGCCCGCTGTCTTCACCTAGGTCTTCCTCACGTTTTGTCCTCTTCGTGACTGTTTGCGGAATGCTTTTGTTAGCATTTTTCCCAACTTTGTTTTCAGTTTAACCAGATTTACTGACTCACACACACACGCACACACTCCCTCTCCCCTTCTCCCATCGAAATCCAAGTCCATGTAGAAGACAGCGTCGCTTTGTATCAAGTGGCTGGCCTAACTGTCACTATGTCTATATCTGGCCAAAGGTAAACAGCATCTCGTGTGTTTGGTTGAGCCGAGCGAGCTGTCGCGTCGGCGTAACGGTTAGCAGATACAGCCCTACCTCCTCGTGACACCGCTTGTCTCTCAGCGTCAACCTCACACAAGCCGCTGCGCTACTACCTTAAAGCGAAGCACCGCACTGTTAGGACTTCAAAGAGAGCCAGCTCGAGTTAAGTGCAGGTTGGAAAGAAAACTAGCGCCTTAAGCGTCTCTGGACTCCCGGATTAAAAGAACACATGGGTGCTTTGTTGTAGGCCCTGGTTTATCTAATGCTCAGACATTCAAACACCGAGGAGCGCAGGGTGTACTTAGAGCACAAAGACCTACAGTAAGTCCATATTTACTAAACAGGAGTGAGTCAAAACATGGCTGTACCAATGGCTAATGCCTAGAAGTTGGCCCTGGGAATGGAAAATACCCAATCAAATTGACAAAACTTACCTTGCTCAAACTGATATCAGATTTCAGAATTCATTTGTCTCAAATTTAGCTCTGAGATCGAATTGAAATCTAATTTTTTATGGTTGCAAAGTAATCCGTAAAAAACAATTGAAGACTGGATTGTGTTATCGATATCCTTTGATCATTGTAAACTGCCACTTTTTGGGTGTAATAAAATTGAAATGACACAATACACGTAGTTATTCATCAGTAAGTCAGAAGTGAGTGGCTCCTGCTGAGATGGCCATTTGCTCAGTGTTACACGTCTCCGTTTCAAAGTGCCGCTCTGTCTTCTCCAACTGTGGGAGGTTCGCACTTCTCCAGAAAGCGTTGGACGAAAGAAGCCAACATTAGGCCCATGATTCAAACAGTATCATTAATATGAGTCATGTCCCGTGGAATCCCAGAGGAGCTTGGGAGTATTTAGCAAAATATCACCACACACTTTTTCGATGAGCAAAGCGCGGCTCGGCCCACAAACCGTCAACAGAAAGTCCAAGTCTTATTTAGGTTGGCAGAAAAACGAAATCCATCTGAACTGGAGAAATTATCCTCCTCGTTGGAAATGTCAAACAAGTGAAGGATCACCGTGAAAGTATGTGGTTACAAAACCTTTATACAGCCTTTTTATTGCAGGATATACGGCAAGACAGCAATCTCTCAAACTAGCAAGCTTCACATTGATAAATTGAAACATTTTCAAAAGTCTAGCATAAAGGCTAAGTCTTTTGAACAACGTTTTTAATTCCCAACCCGTTTGTCTGTACACCATTCCACAAAAGCTCACATTACAATAGGGATTTATTATGTAGCAGTCTCGCAGATGCTGTACACTTGGCTGGGTCAGTGTCTTGAGTTTGTTTCCTACCCTCTTTACTGTCTTGTCTTATAAAGTCATAGGCCCAAAATATCTTAATAAAAGGCTTGAAAAGACAATAAAGACGAAACCAGACCAAGCACGATTCCTCTCGAGTGGCCACTAACTGTTCCCCCAGTTCATAAAAATGACTTTAGATGTTTATAACAGAGAGACAGTGGACGGCTTGAACGCTACTACTGTATCTATTATTAGGAACAAAAGACAGACCCTTTATGGGCAGCTCACTGTAATCTCCAGTGAAGTCTCCCATTCACGCTCTACGCGGCTAAGCTTCAACACGAGCGGCGCAGATGAAACAATTATCACACACTGTGCTACATTAAATGCATTAGTCGTCTCCGTGATAACAAGCCCTCTCATTCTGCTCCCTCTTTGGGGCGCCAACCTTGGTTCATTTAGACTTGACTTGTGAGCTGTGCAGATGTATTACAATCGAATCGAAAAGGCAATGGCAAAGCGTGCAAGTTTTCATTTTCTTTTTTTGTAAATATTATTTGCAAAACCCAATTTGCGCAGCCCCGTCTCGACCAGATCGAAAGGTTTGAATATCCAGATGGAAGTATGTAGGCCACGATGAAGTAAGTGCGGTTATTTTTGAGGCCGACGTGGGGAGAGCGGCGGGGGAAAGTGTGGCTAACCAGAACCACATGTGGCTGGGGCTCTGTCAGACTAAAGGCATGTGGACACACAGAGGAGAGAGAGAGAGAGAGAGTGGAGGGGGGCAGTTAACCTCCTATTTGTCCGGGGAGCACCGTGTGGAGCCGACCAGACTGTTTTGTAGTCGCTACATTTCACAAAGTCCACACCTGGGACACACAGCTGTGAGCTCAGGCCCAAGACCGGAGGACAGACGCGGTTGAAACTTTTGATGGAAGGGTAGCGTAAAAACGACAAGGAATGGATTTGTTCTCTGCAACTTCATTTACGGTTTACATACGGTTCCAAAAACATGTTAAAGTGAAAGTCAGTGTAGTCTGATATGGATAGAAAAGTACGCTAAACAGAGGGGGATGATGCTTTTTGCAGCTATTTCTTAATCATCTCGTTGGTTAGACAATGCTAGATCGGTCTAAAACATCTGAAACTAAACATCCTGTAGTTCTCGATGTCGATCTCACCATAAGACACTCTTGACCCCTCTCCTTTGCTCCCCTTCACTGCGCAACTGTTTCAATAAAGAGAAGAATAAGATAGTAACTGTAGTGAAGTTAAAGCAAGTTCTTACCTCGCAGTAAAGGGATTAAGTTACACCAGATATTAAGAGTTTAGATTTTAGGGAACTGCCACCGAAGTACTACAGTGGATAAGATTAAAAAATGACTCAAAGATGCATTAGTGGGTCTATACACAGCACCAAGTATGTTTTTGATGAGAAAACAAGAAAATAAGTCTCATCTACCTCAAAACCACTGCAAGTTCTGGACTGAAAAATTGACCTATGGAACCCACATGGAGTTACAAAGTAAAATAGTGAGTTTACCATCACTTGGGCTTTTAAAAGACCTTTTTAAAAGAAGCAGTTAAAAGTTTAGTCACAGTCAGTGTTCATGTCCCACTGCCATCGGGAGTCGCATCCTGTAATTACACGACAACTGTAATTTTGACCTGAGATTAAACGTGGATTGCAGCCTTTCGTGCTGGAGACAACAGCTCCGACCCGGTAATGACACATTCACTGTCTGCTGTTTCGTACCGAAGTGAGTCACGGGCAGGGACTGAACTCGAATCTTCTCAAGTGTCCTCAGAACCGGAGGCCACTTTGCCGCGTCGAGTGCGCAGTCCGTTAAGTGCATGTGAAAGAGAGGTTCGTATCGGGAGAGATTCCGACCGAGGCATTATGGGACAGAGCATCAAGGACAGAGTTTGAGGAGGAGAATAAGCCACTTGTTTACAGGATTTCACACCACACAGCCATCCCAGTGAGTGACAAAAACTGTTGTCTCTGTCCCTTCAGGGGTTGATAGTATTAAGTTAGCGGTCTATATTATCCCCATGTGAACATTTTCTCTTTATTTGGCCCAAACTTGTAATGGGCCCATCGTCAAATCTTAATTTATGATTAGTCAGGACACTGGGAATACCTGTGGGGGTGAGCATTAATCATAATTGTGGACTAGTGACAATTTTAGAGTGATAAAGTTGACATAGGAAACCATTGGCACAATTTGTTAGGTGACAGTCATGTGATCTCACCCTTGTCCCATAAGGAAGTGAAATAGCATAGTCTTTTCCAGAAAATGATTAAATATATTTGCGTTGACTGTGTTCTGGTGAAATGGGTATTCTATTCTATCCTGTCATATGCACTTTGTCTGTTGGGAGTTGGAGTTGCGATCTGAAATAGGAAAAAAGCACTTCGGAAATAATAGCCAAAAATAGCTCCTTGCAACAGTGCTACAAAAGGCCTGGGCTGCTGAGAAAACGAGAAAAAGCTCAAAAGACAAACTGCGAAATCTCTCGGAGATATAACTCTGAAACTTTCTCAGATGTGGTGGCCTTAAACCTGGGCGATCTGGGCTCTCCGGCTGTAATCCTTGATGAAAAGTCAGCGGATGAAATGGCAGTAAATGATCCCGAGATGAAGTGGGCAGTGTGGAGAGTGTGGGAGAACGAGCGCGAGCGATAAGAAACTCCCAGCACAAACACTCAACGCAGCTGTACTTTTTCATTCCCTTCCTCCCCCATTTGGACTGATAACAACGGCAAAGACAAACCCAAGGAGGGGGAGAACGCGGAACGGGCAAAATATTACCTTATTTCAACTCAGCTCCCCGTCTTCCAGGAGTTGACCATCATAGCACTAGTTTCCAAAGTCGTCGAGTTGAAGACGTTTCGTTTCTTTACAAAGGACTCTTCTGCTCAACCCCTTTATATAATCAGGAGTTACTAATTTATAATGTAAAGCTTTTTTTCAACACAACAAAAAAGCAACAATTCTAAGATACAGGCACAGTAAGAAGGTCCTTGGCGGGGCCATAGTAGAAAAAGATAGTCAGAATCTCAGTCTTTCTATCATCAGAGCAGTAATGAAGACTGGATGTGCTCTTCTAAATCAGCCTTAAAGCGCGGATAGTTCAGGGACTTCTCCACAAAGTCATGCTAGAGAAACTCAGAAGTTAAGTCCCAAGAATAGTTTCCGAGTTACTAAATTCTATTATGCAACTGTTTGAGGTCTTGAAAAATACTTACTGAGTGACAGATCAGCCAGGCCCAGTGGTAACCCACTTTCACACAGACAGACAGAGGCATGAGAACTGGACTTTGTTCCTTGTCCTGGTTCCGCTGTTTACACGACTAACTGCCACAGCGCTCTCTGAGCACAGATTGGTGAGTTCGAAATCACTCTGTTTGTCTTTCTGGGGCCCGGCTCGCTCGCACATTCTTGGGCTTCTGGATGGATGCAGGATCAGAGCTGTGTAGACGAAGGCAAAACGATCCGCCTAAGCTCTTTTAGATCATATTTTCCACATTCTTCACCAACATTTGTAGAGCACAGTATCAAGATAATGCTCCGTTTATGATGTACATGATTTTATGGTTGTGTTGGCGGAAGAACATGCATATTGAAGCTATTATTAACAGGGTTCGTTTCAATGAGTGTAGCGAGTCCTGTGTGCTTTGATGATAGCAGTTGGCATGAATCATTCCTTCATCTGCCAAGATCCGTGGTGGAAAAAGTAATGAAATATTTTAAACATCACTTGAGTACGATTATGATTTATTTATTTTTTAAATCTTTTGCACATACATTTTAAAAAGTATAATTCAATTGAAATTGTTTCAAGCCTTTTGTCTCATTATTTTTGGTTGCATAAATCAGTAAGATGATACAAACTTACTTGACAAGCTAACACAAACATAAAATCTACTACAGACATCATTTCGCGTGATTAATTGTGCCGAGTCACTTTGTCAAACCACAATAACAGATTGTGACGTGAACAATTCCTCGATTTGAAAACAAAAGCGATTGTTTCTCTCTTATAGCCCCTCTGTCTCGTGTTCCGCGGTGACTCTCATGTCTTGCCGTTATTCATTATGCCGATCACTCAAAGCGGCGTGACACTCTGGAGTCACACCTCATTACTGTAACTGACTCGGCCTTATAGAGCTTAATGTGGCGTGGATGGGCCACTACTGTCACAGAGGTTACCGCTGCAGTTCAAGTGGAGTTTAATGAAATCCTTTAGCCCAGTTTGGAGAAGCCGGCAGGAGCAACAACACACACAAAACGCTGAAGATGATTAGACTCGGCAAACGAATTATGACGCAAACGCAACGTTCTATCTTTTACAATACAAGAGAAAATGTTCTAATATGGTTTAAAAGTTAGAAATGTTGGGTCACACCCCTTTTGAAAGCCATTTGATCAGAGATAATAAAGTAAAAATATCGTCTAGAAGTATGTACATCCTACGTAATATATGGCGCTTATTGGATAATTCTTGCCAAATGAAACTTTGCTAGCTTGTTTACACGTACCCTATATGCAAAGCAAAGACGTGCAATCCTTCCAAACAAAATAATTAATTCCACACAGAGATGCCCGGTTTAGCTGCCGAGTTTCCCCGGACTTTGGCGCCAAGAGCTAATAGATTTGCACAAACGAGCGGGTCCCAGCAGAACGCCGCTGATAGGAAGAGTTTCCCGGCGGCGAGGTGGGAGTGGAGTGTGGGTGACCAAACGGGAGACTTGGCAGCTCCGGCGGCTCTGTGTATATAGGCCCTCATTGGAAGTGCGTGACAGGTACTTAATTATTGCCGTGTTATTTGTCTTCACATAACACTGACCACGGGCCTGACGGGCAGCTCTTAATTAGCCGCTGCCGCCGCTACCGATGATGCGCCCTGACAGTTGCCGTGGCGCCGACAGAAAGGCATGCTGGGAGAACGACACGGGGGCCACTGAGTTACCCCGCCGTGTGTTTATGTACCACAAACAAAATATAAAGTTTGCCAGATAGACGCTGCCTATAAAGTGTCGCATTTAAGGCACGTTCGCCAGTGCGTTGTGCGGATAAAACGGTGGAAATGGGAAATAGCTCGGGCATTTTTAATCTTGGGGTGTGAAGATACTTTTTTTTCACTCTCCTTTTCTCCCCTTCTTTATTCGTCCCCGGAGGCGGCAGAGGAGCAGAGAGTGCAAATAGTCTGAAACGTGTCGCTGGCATGTCACAACAAATCTGCCGGAAGAAGAAAAAAAAAAACACACACACAATTGTTCATCTCGAGTCAAAATCACTCGACAATGCACAACGTACAATTACGGAGCGCCTATTATGCGCCCGGGCTTTTGAAATGGACCAAATGACAGGGGAGAGCGGCCCTCATCTCAAATACATACTTGTGCGGAGACAGGCACGGGGTGTGTTTGGTTTGCCGTAGTGCGCCGCGCGGTGAATGTTAATGGCCGCCGTTTAGCCTCTGACCCCGGTTTATGCTAGCACAGGCGCTGACACAATGAGGCGGTTCAGTGAGCGGGGAGTGAAGTGTCTGGGATATTTAGCTGAGAATTTTCAAGTGCCGCACGGTTAGGCTTTTATTTTATTGTGTGTTTTGTAAGAAGCTGGTTGAGGTTAATCGTCTCAATTTCCACCAAGGAAGTGGAATCGTGAATATTACAGATTGTATCAAATCCGGAAAAGGTAGTTGTTGTTGATGAAATAACTGTGGTAACAATGGGTGGTCTGAATGTTGTGGCTTAGCTGAAATGGTGGCAATGGTGACATGGGCATTGCATTTTTCTTTCTTAAATTTCATAACAAAAGACTCCCTTATCGTAGCACTTTAAGGGCTGCAGCTCTGACCCCTCCTGCAGTCATCGCTGTTTGAACAGGTGTCGGCCATTTGCGATCCCAGCACCACACTAAGCGCACAGGTTAGTGGTTTTCACTCAACGTTACATACGTCTGCACGATTTCGCAAATTCAAGACCATTCAGTTTGAAGTGGACCGATTAGACATGTCCGGGAGCTTTAACGTCTGAGAGAAGACTTACATATGAACCAATACGAAGAATAATGCTTTTTAGAACATGTTTGTGGAGGTGTAAGTACAGGGTAATCATGTTTCATGCATAGTAAGATCCCACGGACATTACACCAAAATAATTGCCAATAACCAACAGTAGTCACTTTACGCGTGTGATGTTTGAACGCTACTAGCAATGCAAAACGGAACCACCCGAGCGTGTCTGAGCATTTGTTAAAGCCACTTCGCCGTGCCAGTTTCGCCCTCCCCGCGAAAAGCGAAGCGTGGCAGCTTTGGAGGGGCTAGTGGTGGGCGTCTATGCGTGTCCATCTGGCCCGACCCCCGTTCATCTCCTCCAGCTCCGAGGCGCATATGGACCGCGCTCACACACACCACAGCACCCATACCAAGGAACAGCTGAAGACACCTCCCCGCGCCCCCTCCTCCCGCCGAGACGCACGACTCATCCAGGTGTCCACTTCCTACCCCCCCGGCTCCGTCTTATGTCCCCCTGTACTTCCTGTCACCGCATATGGGTCAGCAGCTATGGGTCAACCACAGTTTAGGACAAAGGCGAGAAGAAATATCTCAAATTGATAGCAGATAGTTCCACAATGAAGCTAAATCTTGATTCAACTACATGACAAAAGGACAAAATATGGAGAAATGTTGGAGAAAGAATACTCTCTTCATACAAGTAGTTGATCTTTCTGCTCTACGTCTTGATTTTCGTGACAACAATGCGTAGTGCATGTTAGCCTTTGCACAAAAGAAGAGAAGAAGAAAAGAATTCAAACAGAACTATTTCTATATTATACAAAGCTGCTATCTTCAGCCACACACTTTGCCCAGAAGGCAGATGCATGCAGTCTTTGCTCTCAAGTCAAAGTATGGTGCAAGCTCCACTGGCTCTTCATGGAAATGAGGGTCAGAAGTCCCTAATAATATTTGCTAAACATTGTGCAGCTAACCGTCAGTCAAATCTTTCACTTAAATATCCTACATTCATTATTTTTTGGGAGAAACGTCTCGGTGCTTGACCTCCTTGTTGTATAGCCCGACATTTTCTTCTTTGCCATATGTTAAACAATGCGGCCCGGATGTGTGGGCGGATATAGTCAAATTATTAACATTCATAACCAGCTGATATACAGTTGCTTGACTTTTGTCGGCTCTTAATTTGAGTTAAATGCAAACTTAAAGCCAAGCTGAGAGCGCAGTAGAAGTGAGCCATTTCGGATCATAGCCTGTTGCGATCTTTCTTAATGATTGTGATTCAGCTGCAGTATGAACTGCAAAGCCACTAAGGGATGTTTGTAGCAATCTAAAGGTAGAGGGGCTCAGCGTGTTTTTGAAAGGTTTGTGAGAGGACATATAACTGCAGTTTTGGCACTTTGCGAGCTACAACTATTCAAATTGCAGTTTCAATTTGATTGCGAACGATCTTGCTTATATAGCCATGAAGGAACCAACTGAAAACTCTCACAAACTCCCTTGGCTTCAGACAGAAGAAAGAGCTCAACATGATGCAGAACTCTAAAGAAACATTGGGACAAAGGACAGAGAGAGGTGGATTTGTGCAGGAGTGCAGTTTCAGCTTCTGTGGGCCCAGGAGCTCTGAATAGCGCTTATTAAGCACGGGACCTCTCTCTGTGTGTGTGTGTGTGTGTGTGTGTGTCGACTCGAGTGTGTGTGTGACAGCGTGATATATTGAAACACACCTCTGCGGAACAGCTGCAATGATGAGACAGAGAGAAGGGAGGTAAGAGGTGTCGTCTGCCTCTTACACACACACTCGAACACGCAAACCGGGTCTGCGCTGAGCCAAGGAGTCCTTTATTGTATTACGGAGAGCGGCCCGAGACGCTCCGACAAAAGTGTGTGGTGGGGGGGGGGGGAGAGGAAGAGAGAGATGAATTTGTTTTGACTGCTCCGGTGGACTCAGCTTTTTAGCACAGCGCTTCTTTCCCTCCTGCTCCTCTCATGCTCTTTGTGCTTTTGTACCTTTGCGAGAACTATTTATAAAGTGTGGGGTTAGATAAGTAACTTTCTCCTTACTTTCAATGAAGCTTTTACTTTGCCCAATAAGTTTTTTCTCTTTCCTTCTTTTGGCCTTCCGGATAAGTGTCATTTTGGAGCGCCAGTTGCTAGTCATCTGATGGGGATGTATTGTACTTATTGGGAAATGATTCTTTAAGTCTTTATAAACAAATAAGGTACAATTTAAAATCTCTGCTCAAAAGGCACTTTAATTACTTACTTACTAAAGAAAGTTTCTCCACAAAGATTGCAAGGAATTCTCCACATCTGGGTTGTGTCCTTAAGGCGAAAGACAAAACCGGAATGGTACTTTTTTCCGCTCAATCCCATCCCATATTTGCGTTATTATATTACGCAGATAAGGAGAGCGATATTGGGCGAGTGACAAGAAATGGAGAAAGACACTGTGAGCGTAAAAAGTGAAAGAATCGAGAGAGGGAAGAGGCAGACGGACAGAGGGAGGACGGAGAGATAGAATAGATGAATGCGATTTATCTATAATGAAATCAGCCCGTGTCTGTATGGGGGACCGCGCACCATTCAGGCCCATTTCTGCTTTACACACAGATTTAGCCGTTTAATATTCCCAAGATCAGTGACAGAAGATATACTGCCTCCGTCCAAGCGTTTGGGAGCGGGAAGAGTGTGGAATACTTTGAATAAGAACTTAATAAAACTCACCAAACAGTGGCAGTGACATAGGACATCCTTGACCGTATTAGACTTGATGCAAATTTCAATATCTGATTGAAAATGTGTAATTTTAAACTTGTTACGGCAACGCTTTGTATTAAGGTGTGCTCGCGAAGTATTAATACGGTATTAATAAGCATTAATAATATGCTTGTAAAGTATTAACACACGGCTTATTATACTTTTATCTGTTAACATACTAATAGGCAATTAATTATACGCTTATTCATAGCCAACCTTTAACCTAACCCTAACCTTAACCGTTATCATAACCCTAAAATGATTGCTAATGCTTGTTAATACTTAATGAGCACACCTAATCTAAAGCGATACCCTAAAATCGATTTCTGAATCTATGAAATGTTTTTGAGAAGACAAATATTTGTGACACTGCACTGTGATATGAAAACCAGCAGCCTGTTTTTCCACTGTGACCGCCCTCATGGCACGGTGCCCGTCTACCCTTGTTTTAGTGCATTTTGACTTAGTGAACCGCCCTCTCCCTGGGCCAAAGCGAGCAGTAGCTACAAATACTTGACGTGCACAAACTGCCTCCGATTTGCCAGAGTAAAGAGAAGACAGCACTCAGGAAGCATTTCATGGTTAATTTGATCTTTTACAACATAACGCCGTGGTTGTAAAAGGTGATTTGCTGATCAATAGCTTGAGCTGTTGTTAGCATAGCCATTAGCTGCATTAGCTTACCATCACAGTTGTCTTTTAGCTGCTTTCTTCCAGCTTTTGGCTTGGCACTTCTGACTTCTATTTGTCCACAACATTCACCTAGTTTCCTGACTTTTAGTTGCGTTCATGTGAGCATCATCTTAGGACCGCCCACAACTACGAAGTGTTACTTGTAATGGAAACAATACAGTACATAGAGTGAACCTGCCGACGGCTTCTGTAGGGTTGAAACATACTACGTTAAAAATGTTAAATTGGAAGACCTTTCCTCTCTCCAATTTTTAACAAAAACATAGTTTGTTTTTGCCTGGTTCAAAAAACATGCCATCATTGAGTACACACTGCACTTGAATGCCACTATGACCAAAGGGTTTTACAGTTTGTTGTGTGGGCATCCTCTCTCTCTCTCTCTGCCTACCTTTCATGTCCATCCAGGCGTGAAGCTCCCCACTCCCCGCATGCATAGGCACACACACACACACACACATACACAGACAGACAGACAGACAGACAGACTGCCCCGGGCCAGTGCACTCGCCCGCCCGTCCACAGTAAACCACACACTCGGCATCGCCACATTGCCCCCGGACATGCATTCGGTCCAAGGAAGGCACTCTTTTACTCCTCAAGTTGTTTGTTTGAGAGGATTTTACTCGGCGCCTTCGGCATAAAAACACACATTGCTTTTGAGAGACAGTATTTGTGATTGTGCGCGCATTCCCCTCCTGTGGGCATGGCATTACTACATACATTTGCACTCTGTGTGTTCTGCCCATTGAAGTCACAGCCAGAGCAAAGAGTCGCGTGAACCCTAAAGCTGGATTGCAATAGTTTAAAGACATAAAACTTTGAACAAATCTAATAATTCAATAACAAATTCACATTTACTTGCTTTCACAGTAGTAATAACTAATACACAGACACAATTTTTCTGACTACTAAGCCCAAGAAAACCATTGCTCTGTTGGTGTACTTCATAATGTTTCCATATTTGGACTTGGGCTGCATTTTGCTTTATGGATGTAAATGGCGGGTAAATCAAAGGACAGCGTCCCATCAGTGCCGCTCGCGCACACTTTCACATCATGCTGTGATTTAGAAGAAATTACCGCCATTACACGGCCTTCAGCGTTACCGTAAATGTTGGGTAAATGGTGCACACTGATCTTCGCCGGGGATCTGTTTACGCTGAAAGGATAAAAATGTCCGCCATTGCTGGAGACAGAATGGGCTGCTAATGGTGCCAAAATGGCCAACTGGTTTGATCTTGCCTTTTCATCACGTCTTTGGACATATTTCTTTTTTTTTTTCCTTTTTTCCTTTTCATTCACTATCTTTCACCCCATCCCCCATGATTTCGCTCGCGGGACACTGGAGCGAAGTCTATCTTCCTACAAAGCCCCTTGTCCACTTTGATTACTTACATTAACGTGAGCAAGAAGACTCTGCCATGGCTTGCTTCAGAAATGCAGCGCACACTTGCTGGGACGCTTTAAGGCCCGACACAATCCTGCGAGCACTAATGCTACAAAGGAGAGAAGGAAAGCCGCTATTTCTGCCCGTTTCTGCTTTGAATCATTTGGTTACATAAAGAGATGGAGGAGTACATGTGATGACTAAGAGAATTCCTTCAAGAAATACAGCAAATTAAGAGGAAGAAAAGGCTTCTAGGGCTCGGCTTATTACCTCTCATATTTAATATTTTTGAATAATGTCATTTTAAAGACAAGACAGTGGTTTTTGAATTGGCCTGGAGCGCCCTAATGATAGCCCAACGGCATGCTAACAAATTCACGAGGAACACACTGTGAGCTAAACCCAGCATTGCAGTAGATCACCGTTTGCCATAGCTTTGTATAAACTCGCCCTCAAATCACGCACCAAAGACAATATATGAAGTCATTACTGGGTGGGCAGGACATCGACCTATAGGGGCCGACCTCCCGAAATGAAAGCTATGGATAGATGGGTGATTAATGAACAAGGGCCGGTCTCTGCTTGTTTTTCTATTATCAGTCTCCCAAACAAGAACAAGCTGCGTTAATTACTTGGCACTCACCGCGGCGTGTACATGCAGCCACAATGGGAGCCTTGTGAGCGAGTGTGAGTGACTAATGATTAAAAAAAACAAAACAAAAGGAAAGAAGTACAGTATGTGTGGCAGAGACGGGCAGAGGACGACCGGCGCTGTGGGAAAGTTTAGGAGATGTAGGCCAGCGCTCGTAGGGGTAAGAAGGTAACATTGTTCTAAATAAAGGGCGTTGGTTTTGAAAAAGGGGGGGCCGTCTGTGTTGATATATGTAGTTTTATACATATTAAGATCTTACAGCGACATAAAGTGGGCATTCTCTCTATCCCTTTCTTATAACTCTCGTCAGTCTTGTGCAAACCTTGATGAGTAACCCATGTCCTTGCGTGTCCATCTCGCGCTGCCTTTAGATTTGTTTTTCTTGGACTGGGGTCAGCGGCCCCAGCGAAGCCCCGTACAGCTCCCCCTCACGACACCGACTTTAAAAGGGTCCGTCTTGGGTTGAGTCCTGCAGCCTTCGGGCTATAGGCCACAGCCTCTCCAAATGTGCACTCACTCCGCCCTGGACTGGACGTTTCAGGGGCAGACGCAGCATGCTGAAAAGCCTGTATCAAGGCCAAGTGTTGCGATTTGTGAGACGTCAGGAGTCAACAGTGTCGGTTCATTTGGAGAATTGTTTCCGCATTAGAAGCTGATGATTGTAATGGGGCAAGAACATACATAAAGCAGCATATGAGCCTATACCTACCAAAGCTTTACTGGCACTAGATAAGGATTAGCTGAGTGTCATGTTCACTGGGATTTTCCAAGTTATTACCAGACTACGGGTGAGTAAACCTCCCGGTGCTTGTGGGGAATGTGGCTAATCATTTGTAATCTACTGTAATCATCAACTTGGAAGCAAATGTGACACAGAGCGAAAGTATCCTGTCTTAGTCAGTCGGTAAATCAAAACCGGGCCTCCTCCAGTTAATAAGAATGTGTCATGTTTCAGCTATTCCTGTCCATTCACCGACAGTCTTGTGAAACCACATTGGGGAAACAACAATGCACTATTAGACACAGACATGCACAGACATTTAAAATATCAATTCATTCATATAGAGGGAGTGTTCCTTGAAAAGTTACAAATCTTCTCTGCGTTTAGCTCCAGTGCCTGGGAACAAAAGGCGCGACATTAGTTAATTGTCTCGCCGTGGTTTGCGTTCTTTGTTGGGATTCAAACCAACAACCTTTTTCTCTATTATTCCTCCGGACCGCTAAGCCTCAAAAGCCGGCCGTAAATTTGTCAGTGAATGAGCCGGGTCGACTGGATGAAGCAGGAGAAGAATTGAACAATGCTGTCTAGTGTCTACGGTAGCTTGTGTGTGTGTGTGGCCCCGCGGCGCAGCTCTGAAAAAAGTCTGAGTCACAAACCTGTTGGACTCATTTCCTGCTCTCTCTCTCAGCGTTGTCATTATTAACCACGCACCATCACAATGTCACATCCTTATTGACGGAGCACTCCCTGTGGGCGACTGTCACTCCCAGAGGCCACTCCCTTGCTCCCAGTTACAAGTAAAGAAGAGTGTGACTACTACTGACCTACTAACTTGAATGGACTGGAACTTAAGATTAGAAGTCCGTTTGAGCGGCTTCCTTAAAGCTGTGTTTGTGCAGCTCACCATTGTAGAAGAAGTTTCCCCAAGCCACGATCATCTCGACTCAAACTGGACTGGATCAATAGCGAAAACAGAACATGCTGTGTTTCAAACTGGCCAAATCATAATAATAATAATCATCATGTTTTAGCACATAGGATTTTGCTAATGCGGTAATAGAGATCCATCTGCAACATTTCTGTGCCGCCTCGCTCCTAACGCCACACGCCGTCCTGGGTTTTGTTCTAATCAAAGCGCTCCGTCTTCGCGGCACTTCCCGGGGACATTAATGAAAACAGTCTAAATGAACATGATTTCCTCTAAAAGCCTTATTTTTGAAAAGGGCCCATCCGAAACATCTTTAATTTTCCCTGTCATTAAACTCAAAAGTCGGCTCCACAACAGAGACGTTTCTCCGTTCCTCTGAAAGCCCTCCCCCCCCCGTCTCCCTCTCTTTCTCCTGCACACACACACACACACATACACACACACACACACACACACACACACACACACACACACACACACACACACACACACACACACATACTTGTAAATCAGGACAAATGGGGACCTCAAGGCAAACTGCTCCATATGGGGACTCCATTTTTTTTAAGGGACTAGAGCCACCAAAACCATTCTCAAAATTTTTTTTGGAGCCTTGGGCTCCAGATGCAAATTTTGAACCAAAATCTCCGAAGTTTTCTTTTTTATTTTTTGTCCGGTAATTGGTGACTTTTGGGGACGTGTCTATTATGTAGTACCTGAAACAACCACCAGATGGCAATAGTGGGGAAAATGCTATTTTTTGTTTTTTTCTGCTATTTAAGTTATTGTTTACTGCTGGTAGATAGGTTTACAGGAAAAAAACTGCCCAACAAATGTTAATTAACAATGAAATATTTATTTAAAAAAGTGAACATGGGTCTGTCACCCAACAAATGTTAATTAACAATGAAATATTTATTTAAAAAAGTGAACATGGGTCTGTCACCCAACAAATGTTAATTAACAATGACATTTTTTTTTTTTTTTTAAGTGAACATGGGTCTTTTGCCCAACAAATGTTCATTAACAATGAAATATTTATTTAAAAAAAGTGAACATGGGTCTGTCGCCCAACAAATGTTCATAAGCAATTAAATGTTTATAAAAAAAATAACATAAGTCTGTCGCAATAACAACTTCTGACAGAAATTAAAATACTGGATATAAAATATGTCAATATTTGTGAAGAATACGCAAGGGAACCCGGCTTTTGTTGTGCGATGTTACTCCTTATGGGACATCTCTGCCTCGCTCGCATCAAAAAAAAAAAAAACAAGCATCATACGGGGTAAGTTTTGCCATTTCTGTTGTCTGACATGAAAAATAAGATGTCAGCGCTAAAACGGCTAAAATCTCCATTTCAACTACAGTGTGAAAAATCAATAATTTCACCTGCTGCGGTTCGCCCAGTTAATATGTTCTACAACAGTAAGTTGGAGGGAAAGTTGAATAGACCTCTTGACTAGAGACCTGCAATGGGCGGGAATTCTCACGAGACTTGCAGGACCGACACTAATTTGGGATCGGTCAGGTTCATAAAGTATAAAGGTTCATAAAGCCTTAGGCGGGAACGGGCGGTCAGACTAAAACATTTCTCAAAATCCATTCCCTTACAGGTCTCTACTATAGACTCTTACATAACTTTACGATTGCACAACAGTATGAAAACTCTACCTCTAGCTGTTACTTCCTGTATTAAATGGAACACACCACTATTTTTCCATACAGAGATATGTTCTTACCTGAGCTTAGATGAGTTGATGTGTAACTGTCTGTTCTTTGCGCGTGCGCTCAGTCACGCAAAACGACCAAAAAATTGCTAGCATTAAGCCTCTCCTCCTCCCTTCTATGAGGCTAAACGGCGTTAAGTTAGAAGCAACCAAGCTCTTCCACGTTTCCCATATTTAAATACAGTTACACGAGTAGTTGCACTTCGACATCCGCGCAAGACGCCAAAGTGCTTCTTAAGTGTTATTACGCCTTACAAAAAGGTTCCCCTGTTCATTCGCTTAGAAAATTGACATGTTTAATTTTGTGCAACTATACATGGATCTCACATAACCATATAGGGGGAACGTGGAAGAGCTTGGTCGCTTCTAACTTCACCCCCGTTTGGCCCCATAGAAGAGAGGAGGAGAGGCTAAATGCTAACAATATCTCTGGTCTGCTTGCGTGACTGAGTGCACACACAAAGACCAGACAGGTACGCATCAACTTGTCTAAACTCAGGTAAGAACATATCTCTGTATGAAAGAAAAAAACAGTTGCCTGTTCCTTTAAAGATCAATAAAGGCCTAAAAAAAACTATAAAACTGGACGTTTTCTTTAGCCAACTCTTACAAAAACGGTTTCTGTCATCGTACCTAATGTGGCATAAGCACTTGTAATTTTGACATGAAAAGGATTAAGTAAATATAGTTGTTATACTAGGAGGAAAGAGTGTCCTAACATTATTACTTTCTTTTACAACTTTGTCGTCTCCCAGCGTCAATCCGGTTTTTGACGTAAAATTTGACACCCTCCCATGTCCTTGTCTGAAGTGCCCCAGAAGACTCTTCAATACATTGGATGCACTGCGCCTTACCAGGGACCTTTCCAGACTGAATGTTATCCATGAGGGTTTTCTCTACTGCATTTACTTCCTGCACTGTCCATGGTCTCTTTTTTCCTTTAGATCCTGGAAAATATGCAAAAACTAGAATCAGAACACTTTTTACATTACTTTTTTACATTGTTTGAGAACAGGTTCACAAACTAGGAATGTTTCTTTGTACAATTGTGCAATAAACATAACACAGAATTTAGATAAAAAATAAGCTATACAAACCTTTAAAACTATAAGGCCATAAGGGCATGCATAAAGAAAAAGAAAAAAAAAGAAAAGGAAAATATGATAAAACAAAATTACTTACTGTGACTTTACAAACCAACTGTATTACAAGTAGTGGAATGAGCTTTACCTGTAGAAGTAGACACTACTTCTTCTGTTGGCGTCCGTGTCTGCAGTCCCTTTCCTCCCGTCAGTCCTGAGTTTTCAAAACAAATTATTAGTAAACTAAATGAGTATATAGCTAAAATTTGTTAATTTTGTGTTGTTGCTTTATGTATTTACA
The DNA here is from genome assembly GCF_951799975.1 of Gobius niger. NCBI lineage: Eukaryota > Metazoa > Chordata > Actinopteri > Gobiiformes > Gobiidae > Gobius > Gobius niger. Next base: position 14,468,786 of record NC_136866.1, on the reverse strand, counting down.
GCTTCAGATTTATTTCTGTCCCCTTTATATTAAATGAAATGTATGCAGGCAGCCTATAGTGTTTTTTATGTTGAGAGCAAAATATACATGGTTCACACAGTAACTACTGCCAACATTAACGCATGTTTGAAGACCCACAGAATAATTAAGACGCAATGCTGAGCATGTTTAAGAAGTCTAAAATTTACTGATTAAAGAGATAAAAGGGAGTGATACACAGCCACCATTTTCCCCAATGATGTGCTCTGACTGATGGTAACAATCGATCAACTCACTCATATTTTTTCCATACAAAATACAATTGAACTGATGTGTCCATGAGCAAGAATGGCAATTTTCCTGTGGCTGACACTGGTGTGGATTATTTAATCCCCAAAACAAAAAATGATCTGACATATTCTTGGCTTTATTTTTCCCCAGAGGGGCTGGGGACTCAGCACAAGTTCCTGGATGTTTCTCCCATATTATCTCTCTATTCTGCAACACTATCACACATTTCTGACCAGTACCAATCCTTCCACTTCTGTTTCTCTTGTGTTGCTCGCTCCAGTCTCCCTCTCTTTACTACATTCCTTCCTGTATCCGTTTCTCCGTCTTTCTCCCCAGTCTCCCCCTTCCTCTCCCATTTCTACCCCTCTCTCCCTCTCTCCCCCTCCGTCTGTCCCATATTTCTCTCACCTATCTCCTCTTCCTGGCTACCCCCTCTCCACTGCCTCTGTCCTGTCTTCCTCTCTTTTTCTCCCATTTCTCCTTCCCCCTCTCCATTTCTCCCTCCTCTGTCTCCTCTCTCCTGTCACACTCTCTTCTGTCCTGAATCTCTCTCCCCTTTGATTGTTCAAAATACCTGGAGACTTCGAAGAAGTAGTGATATGATCTTCACATCCTGGCTGAATGTTTAGGGGTGCAGACATTCCCCTCTTCCTGGTTCCTGTGGGTATGATGGAATTATACAAATAAAGTTTACAAATACAAATAAAGTAATTGCACCTCTTAACCGGCCCTCAGAACTGGGCACATTTTCTCCAGTTTGGCTTTACCCAAATAAAAGCTTCTTGGAAAAAGCGTCAAAATAGCGATGTAAACATGATCAAAAAGCGATGAAACAGCATTAAAAAAAAACATTGGAAAAAGTGGCAAAAATGTGACTAAAATTAAGCCAGAAGAGTGTGACAAAAATATGACAAGGTGGCAACAACTCGAGGATAAAGATCCATTCAAATTAGTTTTGTTGGTCTTGGCTTACATCCTAAAGGCCAGAGTAACACCTCATTTGAAATCTTTTAGATTTGGGTAAAGGTGAACTGGAGAAAATGTGCTTGGTTAAAGTGTGGTTTAAGAGCTTAAACAAAATATAGGAAATAATTGGCTTGTTTTGTGTTCCCCTCCCCCTTTCGCATGTCCATCCTGGATGTTTCTCCCATAAAATGTATTATCTGTTCTGCAACACTATTAGACATTTCTGACCAGCATCAATCCTACTATGCTTCCTTCTGTTTCTGGTCGCTCCTTTGCCTCCCTCTCTCTCTCTCTCTACTCCATCCCTGTCCTATATCCGTTTCTCCTTTGTCTCCTCTCCTCAGTCTCCTCCTCTCTCCCCTCTGTCTATCCTGCATCTCTCCTTAGTCTCCTCCTCTCTCCCCTCCGTTTATCCTGCATCTCTTTAACCTGTCTCCTCCTCTCTCCCCTCCGTCTATCCTGCATCTCTTTAACCTGTCTCCTCCTCTCTCCCCTCCGTCTATCCTGCATCTCTTTAACCTGTCTCCTCCTCTCTCCCCTCCGTCTATCCTGCATCTCTTTAACCTGTCTCCTCCTCTCTCCCCTCCGTCTATCCTGCATCTCTTTAACCTGTCTCCTCCTCTCTCCCCTCCGTTTATCCTGCATCTCTTTAACCCGTCTCCTCCTCTCTCCCCTCCGTCTGTCCCGTATCTCTCTCACCCGTCTCCTCTCCCCGGTCACCTTCTCTCTTCTGTCCTGAATCTCTTCTTCCCGAATCTAACAGCACAACTCTCTCGCCTTTATTGATTGTTCAAAATACCTGCAGACTTTGAAGTAGTGATATGATCTTCACTTCCTGGTTGAATGTTTTGGAGTGCAGTCTCTCCCCTCTTCCTGGTCTCTGTGGGCATAACGGAATTAATCTAAAGAAAATATAATAAATAGTTTGGCTTGTTTTATGTCCTCCGTCTCCTCCCTTTGTGTCCTTCGCCTCCTCTCCCTCTCCACCACATGTGTCAAGTGTTATAATACCTGGAGATTTTGAAGATGATGAATCTGGGGCTGAGATTGGATCTGTTTCATCATCTGATGCATCCGTTTCTTCCATGACTTCTTCTAAAAACAAAAATGAAATGGTTACCAGGACACTTAATAGTTAACAGGAAGTAACTGTACATGACATTGTGAAACTTAACTTACCATGTGGATCTATATTTATTTGATCCAGATTCTTTCCTTTGAAATCCGAGATCTTGCCTTGCTCTAGCGCCATGAGGACCTTGCTGATCTTGGCCAGTTGAAGCGTTCCTTCTGGGAGTCTATAATATGCCCTGTGAACTCTGATGTCATGGCCTAAGAAGTTTGCTAGTTCGTCCATTTCATTATCTTTTAAATTTAAAACTTTCGACATGGTGGCGGCATGTTTACGTAGTTTAGTAGAGGATAAGGCGGTCGGATTTTTGGCTCCACAGGTTTTTGCAATTTGCCTTATAACATCACAGCCTCTGTAGTAACTGCTCGGAGCTTGCGGTATTGCGAACATGTATGGATTTTCCTCTAACACATGACATTCAGGACGAGCTTTGGCAAGTAGATCCATCGACCGGAGCATGTTTGGTGTGAGCAGTATCGGAACCTTCCTCCCACGTTTTCCACGAATTTCTACTCGTTCGAAGTATTTACACAGGTTTTTTTCCAACTCTGACAAAGCCAGCTCAACATCTACATTAGGCGATGCAACATCTCGGAGAACAAAGGAATTGACATACATTTTGGAAACTTCGCCTTCTCGTCTGCGATTAAAAAGGATGATTTCACAAAGAGTTAACTTTGCCAAGTCTGCCCAGGAGTTTTTACTTGGCTCTTCTTCTAGCTTTCTCTGCAGCTCAGCCCGTTGCAGTTCCAGATGCTGGTGCATTATTCGGATGTCTTCAGCAACAGGCAGCAGTAGTGGAGCGTTCCATTTAGTTTCTTGTAAGTTGCGGAGGGCTTGAGACGACACACATTCATGCCATTTACTTTCACACAATTTCTTGAACGCACAGGCATTGTTCTGGAGCTCTGCATTGCCAGTCATCATGGCATCACATTCAATTATACTTGCTATTTTTTTGAGGTTATGACCAGATTTAAGCGCCAATGTTGGTGTCTTGTAGGTGCTTGTCACTTCATCTTGTCCTGCTAAATTTCTGACAGCTGTGACTACGTGCAGAAAATTAGCTGGTACAATAAAATCTATTAGCGTATTTAAGTTGCCATCCTTTTGGCCTTGAAGAACTAGCCTTCCAGTCTCGCGCATCTTTTGTCTAATGTGTTCATGCTGGGTTTTATCGTGGCCATTTTTATTATAAAGATGCTCTCCTAGCTTCAGGATGTACTTTTCTTTACGAATGATATTTGTAACCTCATCGTCCCGCATGTCTTGTAACATATTCCAAAACACTGCATTGACATGGTCTGGAACAGGCTCGGCGTACTTGCATAGCGCTTGAACTCTTGAAGTTCCCCTCTTCAACCCTTTGACTTTCTGATTTAAATAACACCTCTTCATATGTCTCCATAAACTTTTTCTTTTATAATATCCTTCACAGTTGATACAGTGCACAAAATCTCCTGCTTTAGCTGGTTGACCGGGTTGTCTTCGTGGTACAACAGTTCCTTCTCCCCCCTTCATGACTGTATTATTATGGACACGGTTGCCTTTATTTAAAAGCAAGGAGAGCTGCATTTTGCGTTCCTTGGAATGTTTAGGACATGAGAGGGCTTTTTCCACCTCTAGTTCATTTTTATGCATGGACTTTAAATGCCGAGCCATTTTGCTCACAGGTTTTGCACAGTAGAAACAGTAGAACCGCTTATCATAGAGCCTACTACCACTTTGTTTTCTCTCCAGTGTTTTAACACTGACTTTTGATAAGTCAGGACATATTGGATCATCTGGTGCTCGTGTAGCCTGAGGTCTTTTCATCTTTTGCTTATTTTCCTTGTGTTTCCTCTTCTTCTGAACCTTTCTATGTGGTTGTTTCTCATGGGCAGATAAATCATCGTCTTCACCGTCTGTGCTGCTCCTTGTGTGATCTGGGACATACTCGTCTTGGCTGCCTTCAGATGTGGACATGTCACCCTTTCTGGGGTTTGGCTGAAAAAGACAAAACTCAATTATGGTCAAGAATGGATTTGGGCATGCAGTCACTTAATAGGACACGACCTGGATGCAACTAGACCTAGACGTGACCAGGTCTAGACAGGACACGACAAGACCAGACCTGGACTGCTAACAATTTTTGACAATTGCTCACCATGGCTTTGTTACAAACTCTACACTCACCTGTAGTTCTTCATGAAATATTGGATCATCTGGTGCTCGTGTAGCTCGAGGTCTTTTCCTCTGTTGCTTATTTTCCTTGTGTTTCCTCTTCTTCTGAACCTTTCTACGTGGTTGTTTCTGGTGGGCGGATGAATCGACGTCTTCCCCGGCCGTGCTGCTCCTTGTGTGATCTGGGACATACTCGTCTTGGCTGCCTTCAGATGTGGACATGTCACCCTTTCTGGGGTTTGGCTGAAAAAGACAAGACTCATTTATGGTCAAGAATGCATTTGAACATACAATCACTTTGTTTGGTCCAGTTGCATCCAGGTCTGGTCTGGAGTAGCCTGGGAATACTCATGTTGCCTGTGCACTAAAATCATTTCGAACTGCGTGACAGCATAGGCACCATGGCATTGTAGTTTCTTTTTGGATCCAACATGACAGCAGCAGACGCAAAGCCGTCTTTCCATCAAGCTTTAAAGCGTGTTAAATAGTTTAGCTTGAAAGTTTATTTTAAAAGAACAGCGTTCTTCTACATACATCGGGCACAATTGAAACGATTGGCTATGGGATACATGCAGACGCATATGATAGATATTCGCCCTATAGACGGTTATGGACAATCGTAAAACACACCTCTCCTACCAGAACATGTATTTGTGATTCCCAAACTATTGTGATATTAAGTCTGGCGTTAGCCAGGCTAGGTCTGGATGTGACTGGACCTTAAATTAGGATTTTTATACAGTTGCTCATCATGGCTTTGTTACAAACTCTACACTCACCTGTAGTTCTTCAGGAAATATTGGCTCATCTGGTGCTCGTGTAGCTCGAGGTCTTTTCCTCTGTTGCTTATTTTCCTTGTGTTTCCTCTTCTTCTGAATCTTTCCAAGTCGCTGTTTTTGGTGGGCAGATGAAACATTGTCTTCACTGTCTGGGACACATTCATCTTGGCTACCTTCAAATGTTGACAATTCATCCTTTCTTGGATTTGGCTGAAAAAGACAAAACTCAATTATGGTCAAGAATGGATTTGGGCATGCAGTCACTTAATAGGACACGACCTGGATGCAACTAGACCTAGACGTGACCAGGTCTAGACAGGACACGACAAGACCAGACCTGGACTGCTAACAATTTTTGACAATTGCTCACCATGGCTTTGTTACAAACTCTACACTCACCTGTAGTTCTTCATGAAATATTGGATCATCTGGTGCTCGTGTAGCTCGAGGTCTTTTCCTCTGTTGCTTATTTTCCTTGTGTTTCCTCTTCTTCTGAACCTTTCTACGTGGTTGTTTCTGGTGGGCGGATGAATCGACGTCTTCCCCGGCCGTGCTGCTCCTTGTGTGATCTGGGACATACTCGTCTTGGCTGCCTTCAGATGTGGACATGTCACCCTTTCTGGGGTTTGGCTGAAAAAGACAAGACTCATTTATGGTCAAGAATGCATTTGAACATACAATCACTTTGTTTGGTCCAGTTGCATCCAGGTCTGGTCTGGAGTAGCCTGGGAATACTCATGTTGCCTGTGCACTAAAATCATTTCGAACTGCGTGACAGCATAGGCACCATGGCATTGTAGTTTCTTTTTGGATCCAACATGACAGCAGCAGACGCAAAGCCGTCTTTCCATCAAGCTTTAAAGCGTGTTAAATAGTTTAGCTTGAAAGTTTATTTTAAAAGAACAGCGTTCTTCTACATACATCGGGCACAATTGAAACGATTGGCTATGGGATACATGCAGACGCATATGATAGATATTCGCCCTATAGACGGTTACGGATCGTAAACCACACCTCTCCTACCAGAACATGTATTTGTGATTCCCAAACTATTGTGATATTAAGTCTGGCGTTAGCCAGGCTAGGTCTGGATGTGACTGGACCTTAAAGGAATAGGCCACCGTTTTTACATACTAAAATATGTTCTTACCTCACTTTAGACGTGTTAATATATCCCCGTCTGGTCTTTGTCCGTGCGCTCTGTCACGCAAACGGAGCACATACGCAGCCTCTCCCACATGTCACATAGCTCCGAAAAAGCTCACGATAGAAGCTACCAAGCTCTTCCACGTGTTCCCTATTTAAATAAAGTTACGTGAAGTGTTTTCATGCGAAGTATATTTACACAGAAATGTAACATGTCGATTTTATAAGCAAATAAAAAGGGGAACTATATTGTGAGGCGTAATAATACGAGGAGTAAAACGTCCGCGCAGTAACTCCTAAAGGTTATTGATGGAAGTGAGCGGGGGGAAGTCTTTAGGAGTTACTGCGCGGACGCTGTGCTCCTCGTATCATTACGCCTCACAATATAGTCCCCCTTTTTATTTGCTTATAAAATCGACACGTTACATTTCTGTGTAAATATACTTCGCATGAAAACACTTCACGTAACTTTATTTAAATAGGGAACACGTGGAAGAGCTTGGTAGCTTCTATCGTGAGCTTTTTTGGAGCTATGTGACATGTGGGAGAGGCTGCGTATGTGCTCCGTTTGCGTGACAGAGCGCACGGACAAAGACCAGACGGGGATATATTAACACGTCTAAAGTGAGGTAAGAACATATCTTAGTATGTAAAAACTGTGGCCTATTCCTTTAAATTAGGATTTTTATACAGTTGCTCATCATGGCTTTATTACAAACTCTACACTCACCTGTAGTTCTTCAGGAAATATTGGATCTGGTGCTCGTGTAGCTCGAGGTCTTTTCCTTTGTTGCTTATTTTCCTTGTGTTTCCTCTTCTTCTGAACCTTTCTACGTGGTTGTTTCTGGTGGGCAGATGAATCGACGTCTTCACCGTCTGTGCTGCTCTTTGTGTGATCTGGGACATACTCGTCTTGGCTGCCTTCAGATGTGGACATGTCACCCTTTCTGGGGTTTGGCTGAAAAAGGCAAAACTCAATTATGGTCAAGAATGGATTTGGGCATGCAGTCACTTAATAGGACACGACCTGGACGCAACTAGACCTAGACATGACCAGGTCTGGACAGGACAAGACCAGACCTGGACTGCTAACAATTTTTGACAATTGCTCAACATGGCTTTCTTACAAACTCTACACTCACCTGTAGTTCTTCAGGAAATATTACATCTGGTGCTCGTGTAGCTCGAGGTCTTTTCCTCTGTTGCTTATTTTCCTTGTGTTTCTTCTTCTTCTGAATCTTTCCAAGTAGCTGTTTTTGGTGGGCAGATGAAACGTTGTCTTCACAGTCTGGGACACATTCATCTTGGCTACCTTCAAATGTTGCCAATTCATCCTTTCTTGGATTTGGCTGAAAAAGACAAAAAAATTAATTAATTATAGTCAAGAATGGATTTGGGCATGCAGTCACTTAGGCTACGTTCAGACTGCAAGGCTTAAAGGGATATTTCAGGATTTTTGACATAGGGCCTCATTTCCTCGTTATCCAGAGTGTTGCTGATTTCTAGAGATATTTTTTTTGTAATTCATGCAGTTCTTATTTTTGAAGAGTTTCGTGGTGCTAGGGTAATGCACGGCAAGCTCATTTCTACGATATCAGCTACCCTGCATTAAACACAGTGTGACCCGCTCCACAGAGCACCTGAGGCAAATCACTTATAACACCAGACTAACCATATAACTGACCTGCATCACATGAATGATCGCATTTTGAGGGACTATTTTCTAGCAGATCACTCCGCCGCCGCGTAGCTTATACAACCACGAAGCTGATGCTGCTCAAATATAAGGTCTTTTAAATGCAAAATGGTTAAAATGATTCTTTGGACACAGGCATTTATATAGACTGTTTTTAATGCAGGCTAGCTGACATCGTAGAAATGCGCTAACCTTGCACTAGCCTAGCGCCACGAAACTCTTCAAATATAAGAACTGCATGAATTACAAATAAAAAATATCTCCAGAAATCAGCAACACTCTGGATAACGAGGAAATGAGGCCTTATGTCAAAAAACCCTGAAATATCCCTTTAATGCCGGATCTCGCGTCTGAACGCAATGTGGCTTGAATGTGTCACACATGCGCAGTAGAGGGGAAAGTGCAGCACTATTTCAGGAAGTAAACAGGACACACAACCACAGATCTGGAATCCGGAGCCGATAAATTAATAACCTGATAATTTTAAGACGGAGGAGAGAGACCGTTTGATAGGTGGACTTTTACAGACCAGAGGCATGAAGAACAATGTGCCACTCTGGAGTTCAGCGGCGGAGAATCACTCACAACAACTTAATTCATAACAAGTGCATGTTCCTTGCTAAAGCTTTTCCATGACTCGAGTGGCTGCGCTAAACCTCAGCAAAATAAAACAATGCAGTCAAACTTATTTGATATATTGCTGTAGAAAAATCTTTATAAAGATAGCAGATTAACTATGCACTGGGCCTACATTTTTTCCCCATTTACCTGCAGTGTCTCGCCTTAAACAATAATTGTATGCACAGATTTACAACTTGAGGTAAGTGATGTAAATTCAAAGTTCTTACGCTCTCATTGTGTGTTTCGTTTGTGAGCCACTCTTCTTGTCGAGTCGCACAGGCATCTTGTTGATTTCTTAATGTCTGCAGACAACAAAAATATCTTACTTGTGACTACAAAACAAAGAAGTACAGTGGATAATAATAATGAAAAAAAAATCTTACCTCGGGTTTCTCATGTCCCTCTTTATCCTCACCATTCGACTCATTCATTGTAGCTGAAAACATAAAGTTGAGTTACTTTACTATGGTAGCTGTGGATCAGTACAGAACAACCTTTGCTTCAGCTTTGGCCTTGACATTGACTAGCACATCCTGAGATCTCAGACACAGGCATTTATCCCATTGTAAGATGAGTTATTTATGTTTAATGCCTCAGTAAAAATGTTTTGCCATACTACTGTGGCAGCCTCAGCTCCACTTCCCACAGCACATGGTGCTACAGCAGCTTCTTACCACGATGCTAAACATGTTCAATGTTATGGTTATTCTCAAAGCTAAGACTTGGTCAGACAGCGAAGTTATGGACGACCAACTGCAAAAAAAATGTCCACCAGTATTGTGGAGCTCAAGATTAAAGTCTATTTTACCCCAATGTTTAATGGTATAATGTATTCCTTGTTGAAGAAAAGTGAGGCCACGTGAGTCTGGTTTTGCTAATGTACGATTAGCATGATAGCTAACCACCATGCAGCTAGCTAATCAATCTAATATCCACTAAACCTTTTAACAATATTATCTAAAAAAAAAAAAAAGAAGCCTCATATACCTTCCTACAAGCATGCGGTTGAGCAAAAAATAAGTCTGTCTCTTTATGTATTGCGGTAGAAATTAACAGAAAAACTAGCACATTGCCACGGTACTTAGCACTGTTATGAAACGTTTTTGAGCACACATCTTAGAACATGAACATTGCAAACTAATTTGTCATGTCTAACATAGTTAACTCTCAAAAAGACTTACCAGTTTGTTGAGTGTAGGTCTCTACGTGACATCTGTCCGCGGTGAACGCAGGTGCACATTGATTAGTGAGATCGCACAGCCCGGTAGTGGCACCACTAGCTCCTCCCCCACTATACAAAATGGATTTTGCAAACCAAAACAAACCAATGCTAATTTTACAGAGAATATCAAAAGACAAAGGTTAAATAAAATAGGCGAAGGAGGAATGGCATTTTCACATATGCCTACAGTGAAAATTGTGCCTGTGTCCACAAGCTACTTAAAGCCTTAATATCCAATTTATTTTTAGCATTGATTTCAAAAGAAAAATTAAATATTAAGCGTTTTAAAGCATGATGTCTGCTAATCAGCTATGCTCTAACTTTTGGACACAGAATAAAAAATATTCAATTGAAGATTTGTCAAAAACTTTATAAACTGAAAGGTTTTGAATACAATGGTCGGTAGTAAGCACATAGCTGATACCTGTGTATCACGATGTAGTCAAGCCACCATTTTGTATAACGAGGCAGTTTAGAGATGAACATTATGAGTACCTGTTAACCCAGGTTTGTGTGTCACGATGTAGTCAAGCCACCATTTTGTATAATGAGACAGTTTAGAGATGGACATTATGAGGACCCATTAATCCTGGTTTGTGTATCACGATGTAGTCAAGCCACCATTTTGTATAATGAGACAGTTTAGAGATGGACATTATGAGGACCTGTTAACCCAGGTTTGTGTATCACGATGTAGTCAAGCCACCATTTTGTATAATGAGAAAGTTTAGAGATGGACATTATGAGGACCTGTTAATCCTGGTGTGTGTATCATGATGTAGTCAAGCCACCATTTTGTATAATGAGACAGTTTAGAGATGGACATTATGAGGACCTGTTAATCCTGGTTTGTGTATCACGATGTAGTCAAGCCACCATTTTGTATAATGAGACAGTTTAGAGATGGACATTATGAGGACCTGTTAATCCTGGTTTGTGTATCACGATGTAGTCAAGCCACCATTTTGTATAATGAGACAGTTTAGAGATGGACATTATGAGGACCTGTTAATCCCAGTTTGTGTCATGATGGAGCATCACCACCAGTCTGTTGTTATTGTTGATAGGGATGCACCGATACTACTTTTTTCTAAAACTGTTATGAGTACTTTGACTTGAGTAGCCTACTTGCCAACACCGAATACCAAAACGAGTACCATGCATTTTTCTCAAACATTCTTGTGTATAGATGGTTTATAGACTATATCATAGCAGACTAGTTAGTAGTTACCTTATTAGTATTTACCTGAGAAACGTAGATTTAGTTATATGAGAATCTTACATATGCTATTTTATTCTTTTTTTTTTAATTGAATATAATTTTCATTATTATTAATCATTTTTTCCAAGGCTTAATTTGTCATTTGTTTCTTAGGTCCTGGATACCTGATACTATCGGTGCATTACTAGATGTTTGTTTTCTAGTTCGTTTAAATGGACCTCTCAGTCTTAATTGTTCTTTAAACGTCACTATTGTAAACAAAACAACAATATTAACAGCTTTAATATAGCTCCTTTTTCACAAATTGTCCCGACCGGCTCAATGAGGAAAGCAACCAGAAGGGCGGTTAAATACCAATTTTATTACAAAGTTTTACTACAAAAATGGCAATGGTGGCTGGAGACCAGGCTGGGACTGAGCTGAGCCACCAGGCCAGATGCAGCCAATCTTAGGGGACAGCTGAGAAGCCACACCCAGTAGCCATGGGGGAGGGTGGAGCACCTGCATACAAAGAGGTGAGAGGGAGGAGCAGAAGCAGGACACAAGTCCCTCCCCAACACTCAGACAAGCCAATTTATAATTTATTCTATTTGTCAGTCAATCAACTGTTTTTGAAGAGAACCATTCATACAAAATAACTCAAAGTGCTTTACAAATATTCACACAATGGTTAATGACATAGATTTAATGACTGATTTAGACTTGATTCAAAGCAGCCAGCGCTGTTAATAAACGCCCTTGTAGTGAAGATAAAAAGATAGAGGCCGCTATGAAAGTTCATGGGAGGCAAATGATGTGGTGCACATTCAAGATGGTTTCACGTTGGATGTTGGATATTCACTTCCAACACTTAGGTTGGCTACTGCTCTCGAGACACCTACAGCATGTTCCACACAGCCCACAGCTCTAGACTGGTGAAATCCTGTTCATGTGAAGCCTACATTAAATCACATTTATGGCACTTTTCTACCTTCATCTGGTAAAAATCGTGGAGGCAAACAATAACAGTGATCGCTCCTAGGACAGGCTATAGATAGACTCAGGGCAGATAAAAGTCCCTCTGCAGATAAGGCTGAAGACAATTTATTTAATTTTTTATGATTTTCTTTGTGTTGTCTGTGTTAACATATCATGTTAACGTTACGCTTATATTGAATTAAGTTGAAATAATAATCATTAAACGATAATGGTGGTGACTGTGGCACAGTTGGTAGAGCGGGTCGTCTCATGATAGGAAGGTCGGGGGTTCAAATTTGCGTACTGATCTTGTGTCCTTGGGCCAGACACTTCACCCTCCATGCCTCAAGTGTCTGCGTACACTGTTGTATGAATGAGAGAGTGAATGGTTCCTTTATTGTAAAGTGCTTTGACTGCCTATGTAGGTGGAAAAGTGCAATATAAGTTGAGACCATTTACCAATAAAATATATCCATTTTAGTTTTAGCAATGGTAGCTAGTAACTTAAGAAAACCAGTTACTGTATTTCTCATATCCTGCTTATTTGCTTTTTTTTAATTGTATGTTACATTAAGAAAACAACTAATATTTTCATGTATTTATAATGTAAAAGGTTACAAAGGTTGAAGTTGTAATAAGTGCAGTAAAACACAGCAAACACGTGGTGGTGTTGTTTTGTGGGGACTTGGTGATACACACTACCAGAACATGGTGTCATATGAGGACTGATGCAGTACCAACAGCCACCTTGTGGGGGCGCTGTTTTGTGGGGACCTGTGATACACAGAACCAGAACATGGTGTCATATGAGGACTGCAGTACCTCAGTGTGTCCACTAGGGTCGCATACACTCACACTAATTCAGGTTTTGGACATTCTGGGGACTTCTCAGGAAAAGTACATGGGGCCCATCTTGAGGCCATTTCTAGCCGTTTAAAAGCATTGTGCCTCTGGGGACCTCGAATGAGGTCCTCATAAGGTTTTAGGTCCCCACATGGCTGATGTGTATACAGGTGGACGTCCCCACATGTGATGCTTTACAAGAACACACACACACACACACACACACACACACACACACACACACACACACACACGCACACCCGCAGACAGACGACCAGAACATGCACTATTTCCCTGTTGTAAAGTGTAATAACAGCTGTCCTCGGGCCAGTTACAGCTATCGTAAAGAGCCGACAACTCCCCAAACTCATTTAGCCCGTACACTCACACACAAGCACACACCACGCCAAGGTACCCACAGTCCTGGTGGGAGGGGCTCTCCGTCGCACGCCCTTTTTGCCTTTTTCTCACTCGCTCTCTCATCCAGCCAGCCTCAAGTCATGTTTGACCACATTTTACAAGGTGACAAGTTACTCACATACTGTTGTGCGCGGCGGTGTGCGCACAGCCAGTTGTGCGAGGGAGAAAGTGTTCACATTCTCATGGGCTGCTTCAAGACTGCTGCGTTTTAAAAGTGCTGTAGGTTTGGTTAGAATTCATCCAGCCTACACCAAATGGAACGATCGAGAAGTTAGCTCGCTCAATACATTTTAGCTGAACATGTCACTTTTGACAACCGACAAAGGGATAGGACTCAGTTTATAATCTTACTTTCTTATTACTTTTTGGCGGGGAAAAATGAATTGTCTAACTGTAGTTCCCAACTTTTTTGTCTTGCGGACGCCTTGGAATGTCAATGGTTGTCCGTGTACCTCCTACCTCAAGAGTTACCACTTAGTTGGGAAACATTGGTCTGCAACAGTGGTTCCCAAAGTGGGGGTTGCGGGACACTGAAGTGGAGGTCGCAAGATGATTTTGACACCATATTTTTTACATTGACATTGAATCTGCTGTATTTTTTTTTTTTTTTTCATTTCAACACAGTGAAATGAAGCCAAATATCAAAATTCAGTCTCCAGACTAACCTCATTAAACCAGATTGTAAATGCTTTGCACCTCAAAATGCTAAATGCTTATTACATTTTACAGAATGTTGTTGGTTGAGTGATTTTGGGGGTTACGGCCTGAAAGCTAGGGAACCCCTGGTCTACAAGATCATATCCATATTGTTGTTTTGAACATTGCCAGAATTATAATATCGAGTACAGCATCAGTAACAAGGAACCAACAAACAAGTTGCAAACACGCCTACAATGAAATGAAGTGAAATTATGACCCAGAAATTCAAGGCAGCCACATGACCTCGAACGCACCTTTCTTGTACAAAGTCAAATATGGTTTTTGCTCATCGACCCTTGTAATTCTCTCAAAGTCTTCCCAATCCTATAACAACATCCATTACACCTGGTAATAACTGTCTTCTAGCCGGCCATGTTTATCTGATACGTAAGCTCCGTCTCCAGGACTTTAAACACCACAGTTCTGAAGAATCCACCTTCCCGTCGAGCAAAAGTAAATAACTCCTCATGTTGTTTACGCCTCGACTCCGATCTGTGACACATCCATGCACTTTATTTATGCCTGTTATCGTTTGCTATACAGCCCCCCTCAGACTAATAGCTGCGTGTAATGTATGTTTAGCTTGTCTCTGCTATTCCCACCGGTACGGGATCTGTCTTTGTTTTTTACGTCTCCATGGCATCAACTCGCTGCTCCTTTTATTCTTTTTTTCCTCTCCCCCCTTTGCCAAAAGTAAATTTCTTCCAGGACGCTAAATGCTATCGTTAGGCGTCCTTTTGTAGTGCAGACAGAACTGTGTCACGGATAAAAAGCGCTTCTTTGACATAATTTTTTTATTGGATTTTTCTTTTTTTTTTTTTAAGTCCCAGTTACATTTCCCTATTGTTATTTTAGGACTCTCCTCTCTTGCTTTGATGTTTTGATGTATTTTTATGCCAAGCTTCTCTCTTTTTTTTCCTGCGCGTCTATTTCTTTCTATCAGCCCCAACGGGATAACTGCTGTTTCAGGTTGTTCTTTGTGCGTTGTCCCGGGCTGGTGGGGAGAGCGGTATTTTGTCCGACAACAGAAAGTGCTTCAGCGGCACAAAAAAAAAAAAAGGGACTAGACTAAATCCCCATCTGACAGTCCATGAACCGGGGCTCTCGACCATGGGACGCCGGACAATTGGAGGAGTCATGGGGCGGTGCGGCGTGTCACCGGCCCGTGTGCTGACGCGCTAAGCTACGCCGGCTGCACATTTAACCTGCTTATAGGAGCTGCGGGGCGGGCAGGGATTTTTGACGGGCCTCAAAATACCTTCACATGAGTAGGTCGTCAGGGGGCTGTGCGGATAGATGTGGTTGATTTGAATTAGATTCCTGTATTTGTGAACTGCAGACCTTGCAAGCTGTCACTAATCAACTGTGTTTGTTGAAATAATGATGGGCTCGTCTAATTTTATTAGGATTTAATTGCTATCTGAAGTTTACGCGGCTAATTCTGGTTTTACGCGTGATTAAAAACACCCAAAATCGTCTTGACAGCGCTCGCTTTCAGGTGTCCTTTGGAAGTTTTTCAGGTCCCAAAAAAGGCGAACCCTTGATTTAGGCTAGTTAATAAAATAGTTTTGGATCAAATTGTACAAAGAGTGAGTTGAGAACACATTGGTGGCGAACGCTCAAGAAAACAAGGCGCTGTGTAGTGGAAATAGATCTTTGGAAGAGTCTTTAGACTTAAAAGGGACAATGGAACCCAACCGTGAGACTTTTGGCATGGAGAGGGCAAGCGTTTTGTGGTTTTGAGAAAAAAAAATCTTTTACACATTTCTGATTTTTAGTAACGGATCAAGCCACAAAAATGTGACCAAAACATGTTAAAAATGACAAAAACATGACAGTCATAACAAGGAAGACGCTTAGATGAGTTTTGTAGGCCTTAGCTTTACCATAGACATATTATATTAAGACTGTCATTACTCACTCCTCCCCGTTTACCACAATGACCACGTTCGAGGGGGAAATCATGGCGGATTTACAGACTCCTCCTCCCCAGCTCTGACGAAGCTTGTTCCTAAAAAGGGCATCAGGGCGGGATCTTCACTGTAGACTCGGCCCTTACGTGACGTGTAGCTCTTTAATTGTAACTAACCCAACGTTATCACAGGAGGAATATCTGGCTGTAAAAAGTTTAAGAAAATCAGAAACCAGGCATTAAAGTTGTTTTTAACGTGTCTTAAGTGCAATGCTTTCCAATGCGGACCAAGCGGCTATATGGAGGTACTGCAGCAATGGCGGACCAATGGTGGCCTTAAGTGTCGTCGTCACAAAGAGCAGCCAGCGGCCACTGGGCGTTACACTGGCCTATAGGCTACAAGCTCCAGTCGAGAAGCTTTTAGATTTGGGTAATGCCAAACTGGAGAAGATGGGCTGGGTTAAGGCGAGGGTTAAGAGGGTAAATGTTATATGAATATATGCTGTATGTATAGTTAGCAAATAAGTTTCAGTAGACCAATTTCCTGTTAATCTTTGCAAGGATTCACTTATGACTTAAAACCAAAAAGTCCAAATCCGATAATTCTCGTTTCTTTTCCTGCATATTAACAAACTGCTAACTGCCTCTGAGTAGTTTGGCTTCAGATTCGTCGCTCCGGGCTGGGATTTTCTCCTCAGCCCTCGCTCAGGTTTCCTCATGCGTCTCGCTTTACCACCTCATCTATTGTTTTTTTTTCCCTCCCCCCTGCACCCCCCGCTCCTCCCCCTTTCATTTGGCCTCACCTTCCGCGCGCTCGCCCGTTGGAGTGCCGTGCGCGCACATCACCGCGGGGGTTGCCGCTCTGTGTGTGTGTTTGCTCTGCTCCTTATCACAGCCGCACCAGACCTGTTCCCGCCGTCCAAAACCTCCCGATTGGCTCCGAGACAAAACGGCCGCCTGCCCGGCTCTCCCGATTGGTCCGTTCAAATCCAGCGCAATGTCGGAAAACCGGCATCTCGCTCCCTTGGTAATTTATCCCTTTGGCTATCAGGGGAGGTGATGAATGACCGCGGAGTTAAGGAGAAGGAGCGGAAACTCAAACGGTTGCACTATGCTTCTTCCCCGGTACGTACAGGTGCAAGGGCCTCGCTGCCGCTCCACCCAAATAGCCCTCCAACACACGCCAGCAATCATCCTGACCTCATTCTGTCCCCCATTGATCCATTTACAGGCCAGGGCGCTTTTGTTTAACTCTGTGGGACGTGTCCATCCAGGCCCCATTCTGTATTTAGGAACCGCCAGAGGTGTTTCAAATTACCTCCCCCCCTGTGTTGCGCTTTTTTTCTAGCTCTTGAAAAGAACATTATGCAAAATGGAGGTTTTTTTCCATGTTATATTATTCCCTCATGAAAAACAAACCTAGAGTAGTATTTAAGTTGTAGTGTTTATTTACGTGGCTCATTTTTGGGTTGTTTCTTCTTCTACTGCTTTTTTTCCCCCCATATCTTTTTCCATCGACTCGACAAGTTATCAAAGCTATAGAAGCTAAAAACTATTGCTGCCGGATTTTGGGAAGAAATACTTTGCAGGCAATCTGAAAGCTGAAATGATTGGATCTAGTCTGACATGGGTGTCTTATTGTGTGTTGTGTGTTATTTTTATAATGGAATGACATTTAAGCCATTCAAATTCAGGCACTTTGTCGACTAAATTTGTTTTCTGGGTGATGGACCAAAAACCATGAAACTCTTTCAAATATGATGATAAAATGACCAGTGCCAAAAACTGCAGAATTCAATAGGTCTGCAAGACGAATGCAATTATATATAAGACATGAGCTTGAACTATAAGACGTGAGCTCCAGTTACGAGGGGATTGATCACGTATAAAGTCCTTTAGCTTAGACCTGTTCAAGCAAGTCCCAGTCCTCGTGTTGGTTTAGCAGTAAATTTTTCAATGTTCTCTCAAATGTTAAGGCTCCTGGACATGCTTAAAACGAGCGCTGCGATTTGAATCATGATTGTAAAACATAAATCAATTCACAGCCGCCAGAAATGAACTCGTCAGAAAGGATTTGACGGTTTCCTGAAAATCGTTGCGGCCCAGTGTACAGTGCAGTACAGTCGTGTCATGTGGAGCGCATACCGGCGTCCGATATAGAGTTACACGTAGCCTTAATTACCTATAGCAGGTTGGCGTCTGATTCTTGTGCGTGGCCAGATGTTGCTGCCAAATCCCTCGTGTTCGGACGCCCCAAGGCAGTGTGAGGCGTACACAGTGGAAACATCTGGCTCTGCTCCACAACATCTATGGAGAAGTGTTTGCATCAGCACATGGATTCCGCCTCCAGCAACGTAGTCTGCGATAAGTTCTGTTAAATGATGTTTAGCTTAAAGTCGGTCAATGTGATGCACTTTAAATGTTTGGACGTAACTGCGTGGACACGGTTTTTCGGGGATGCAACTGGTTCCCACCGATCTGAAGAAGCCAGAGTGAAGTAAAAGGATTAGTTATTGCTATTCTCCAAACTCGTGTTGCTCGCAGTTATGAATTACACATTAGCACATGATGCGGCGATACGGGATTGTGGAGCCATGAAATATTAACCTCTCCCCGGATTTTTTTTCCCACTTTGAGTCACTGCGTTGCCAAAGTTTACACGGGCCCAGCGCCTCCAATGAGTCAGCCAGTCAGCATTTTTTGAGGTCAAGTGTGCCGCGAAGGGTGGAGCGTAGCAGCAGCAGCCTGTGGAGACTTGCAGTTTGGGGATTTTTGTTTTTTTTCGTAGTTAAAAGGAAAAACAGCTGTGCTCTCGGGGCTAAGACGCGCCGAGTGCCGTCTAAGGGTGTAATTACTCTCCCCTGACTCGCTCAAAGATGACACACACTGACAAGAGATCTCATCCCGGCTTTGGTTTATGGTTTTGGGGATGGACTCCTCCAGTGTAATCCTAAACACATGTCTTTGTCAGCAAATGTAAACCCAATCTGTGCAGTTGTAGATGTATTGTTTGACACCGCCTCACTGCTTTTGGCACTTGACAAAAAATATTTATGTTCTGAGTACAAAACGTTTGCAAGTCTAAGGTAGCTGCAGATTGTGTTTTGACCCTCTGGGGCCACCGTAGTGTTGCTTGCATTACTCCTAGTTGGGTGTGTTGTTATATCTAGACCTGTTGCTTTAACAATGTAGTGTAAACTTAAAAGAGACAAAAAGAGACTTGCTGAGAAGCACTAAGTTGTCTGATATGAAACATTACTTGAAGCAATACTTGTCAGAAAAATCTTCTTTCCATTTTTAAACAAATAATGTGCTGGAAAAATAGAATGCACAATAAGTCAACACCAAATTGAAATGGCAAACAACACATGAAACCAGCTACCGTTTTAATTCCAAAAAGTTCCAAAATGTTAACAACTGAATATATGTTTCATAGTTTGTGATAACGGCTGCTGGACGACTGCGTGAATTTATCAATGAGAGCGAGAAATGCCACACCAAGTGTAGCCCGGAGCCGCGGGTCTGTGGAAATGTAAACGTGTCGTCAAACAAAGAAAGTGGGGGTTGTTTGAATTTCCCTTCAAACCAACGTAACCTGACTCCTCCTGGGGCCTGTAACGGGCTCATTCACAATCAGTCGTCCCAGGACAGCTGCGGGGGAGGGGCACGGTAACACTCAGGTGAGAGGTGGCCGGAACTTTCCCTTCCCAACCACAATGGCGTTCCAGATCAAAACGTAATATCACAGTCCTAACAACATGTGTCCCAGGTCACATTCCAGAATCCTAAATCCAACAGATCATCTGCAAGGCCACGCTGTATGACCCATAAGTATTGCAGACTTGAATAAAGTCAGTGAAGCAGCTCATATCATTGTCCAATCACTCCTGAGAAACTCCACTGCACGGACATCGCTGCTACTGCCCCACAAAAGGCCGCGAAAATGGACTCTTCCTTTCAGATCAAATTAGGTTGTCAGTGTGTTGTCTAAAACGGCCGCTTTGGGGGCGAATTTGGCCACACAGGAGACAATGTGAACAACCTCGTAAACAAAT
This sequence comes from Gobius niger, assembly GCF_951799975.1. NCBI lineage: Eukaryota > Metazoa > Chordata > Actinopteri > Gobiiformes > Gobiidae > Gobius > Gobius niger. The sequence goes on along the minus strand of NC_136866.1, from coordinate 14,448,683 downwards.
TTGGTTTCTCAAAATAAAAATCCAATACGGGCATTAAGACCTGCTGTCAGAACGCGGCCTAAGAAACCACGCAATAGCCTAAAATCCAATAGCACCCCTCTCGGTTTCATTCTCCTGCCTTATCTGCCATCCAGCCCCCAGCTCTGTGAAGTTGCTTTTAAATGTCAGCATTTGAATGGTAATAGAGATAAACGATGCACAGATGGGCGCGGGGAGTGGGGTGAAGAGGCAAAACACAGCCACGAGGTGAATGTCAGGGAGATAGTGGATAGAGAGATTCTGACTAACCCCCGCTAATGTCGCTAACGGCTAACCCCAGGGGAAATACGAGGTCGGCCAATATGAAGCCTCTCTAAAAATCACACAATGTATTGGTTTGTGCCCTGATTGAAAGATGTCGACCTAAAGCTTATCAAAATGTGCAAGATGTGGTTAAGTTCGCAATAGCTAGCAAACTAAACCCAATATTTTCAAACATTTTCTCATTTTCGCAAAAGATTCAAAGGATACAACCATTATTTTTTTCTGCATGCATACCAGACGAACCCCCGAAGGCTAGTTCTTCATCTGTGCAAAAAAAGCCAAGAAATTGAAAGTGGAAATTTTTGGGAGAAAGGGACAATAGATGAAAGGTCGTCAGTGTCATTTTCATCCAAGAGTGATGTGCCTCAGCTGAACGTAGCAGCCATCCCCCCCCCCAAAAAAAAAAATATATATTTCTGATGCAACGCTGCTGAAAAAAGTGAGATCTTTTTTTTCTCCCCCTATTTCGATTGAGCCTTTGTAATGACGGGGCTGCCGTGAGGAAACCTGCATTTAATCCGGAAGCATCAAAAGACGGCTCCCGACTGACTGCTGGCTTCCAGGCGCCCGCACTGTAACATGTGACGGTGACGGCGCTCCGCCAGGTCGTTAGGAAATACTTCACGCCTCGCTGACAATGGCGACCGCTTCCAGTGTTTGTGGATGTCCAAATAGAGATCGCCCCGTAGCCACTTCATAGCAAAACAGATGAGTAAGTATTGTTTTACATGGTTTTTCAACAGGGCAGTAAAAAGCGTTGAAAACCATTGAATGAGTTGTTCCAAAATGAAGGTGCCATTCCTGTTGATCCTTAATCTATTGTTGGAAATAATGACATTGCTTAAAAGTCGGTTCCACTGCAGATTTGGTTGGCATTGGACACGTTTTCCTGGATTTGATAGAAATTGTTTGCAAATGTTTAGAAATTAGGGCTGGATAATATAATACAAATATATTGTATCGCTATTTTAGGTGATGCAATATTCGTATCGCAAGAAGCCTCATTATATCATCGCTAAAGTCTTCATCTGACTGAGATAGACACATTATTTTGCTAATTCAGCCAAAAACAAAGTTATAAATGTTTAGTTTTAGTTAAACATGCCCTAATTTAGTTCAATTGTATCTTTGTTTTGGTCAGGATGTAGTCTTTCTTCGCCGCCTTAACCAAGCACGTTTTGTCCAGTTCGGCTTTACCCAAGTCTAAACGCTTTTCGACTGCAGCTTATTGGCCCGGGTAACGCCTCATTTGAAAGCTAAGATCTACAAAACTGAACTAAGATTTGTCGCCACGGTGTCGTCACTTTTTTGTCGCTCTTGTTGTTGCTATTTGGATGGTCTTTTCAAGAAGCTTTTAGATTTGGGTAAAGTCGAACTGGAGAAAACGTGCTCGGTTAAGGTGCAGTTTAGGAGGTTAAGTCTTGTTTTGACACAATTTGCTGAAAAAGTAGTTATGATTTGTGTTTAATTAGAATGGGACATATCGTGTTGAACAGGTTTTGGAAAATATCGCAATATTTCGTTATCGCGATATTGCACAACCGTATCACGTGTTGTTATTTCAGTGTCATTCAGCCCTATTAGAAAGGCACTTGTCCACAAATTTCACCCTGTAGGTTCCCGTTGCTCCATTCACGGCTTTTTCCCAAGATGTCATTCACCCTTTGTCCCCCAGAATTGAATCTTGTGTGTGGTTTTGAGGTCACTGGCTGCTGGTGGGTTTTCAAAAAAAAAAAAAAAAAAAAAAAAAGACAATCCCCAGTCTGAAAAGTGCTTGAGTTTTGAATTCGAGTTGAAAAGCCGTATTAACCCCATAGAGAGAGAAGAGAGGAGCTCTGTGAGAGAGAGAGAAATCCCCCCCCCATTTCTGTTTTTACCGTCACTGTCAATGTAAAAAAAAAAAAAAGAAAAAAAAAAAGAAATCCTGATTCAGCCCAACACACGATTTAATTACAACCCAACGAGATGAAGGGCGGAATTTTTTCTCCAGCCTTCAGCACTTCCAATTAAGCCAGTGGAGAAGTCATGTGTGTGTGTGTTTGGAGCCACTTCGGGAGTAGGTGTGCGAAAGGGGTTCTTTGAAGGCAGGGGCCCACCGATGCGGGACGACGACTCGGATAGTGCGCGCGCCTCTCATGTCACCTTGTATCATTTCAGGCTAATTTCACCTCTTTTTTTTTTTTTTAATACGAGAGACAAAAGAGAGGAGAGAGACAGAGAGGGGGCAGGACAGAGGGTACAGGGACGTCACATGGCAAATGATAAGGCACAAGTTTATTAGCGTCCTTGGTCTGGCACAGGCGACAAATAACCGCGCAGACGTCCCGAGAATTATAGGCTGGCGACAAGCGTGTAGCGGCGCAAAGTCAACATGAAAGAGTCGATAAAGCCAGCGCGACTCAAAGACCTCCACGAAGGCGATGGCCCGGTCTCGCGATGGTAAAAAACCCCATTAAGATATAGCATTGGATTTTCTGCGTAAAATAAGTTTGTTTCCTTACTGACCCCTGGTGGCTGGAGGTTGCATTTAACAATATGGCAATGATTGAAAAACGACAACAAGAAAAGCCAAACAAAACAAGTGAATAACCTTTTTCCACCCATTTTAAAAGGTGCAGAGCTAGCTTAGCATGCCGGCTAGCCAGTCAAACTTGCAGAGACATCTATCGTCGACAAAAATACTAAACAAAAGAAGAAGGGCAGGCTATATAACTTGGAGTGGAGTTTTGACTGCGAATGAAAGCTGATAATTGTCCTTGAACTTTCTGTCCTGAACAAATGCCTACTTTCTCCTGTTGCCGACGCCGAACAGATTGCGATCACAATTACACCACTATAATTAACAATGAACAGGCCATATATGCATATTAATATCTGCAGTATCATAATTAATCAACAGGTCTGGCGTGATCTGCGCAAAATTAATTAGTGATTTTCGAAAGGCATGTTTTTCTCACGCCTTTGTTCAACTTCCTCATTCATTCAGTCTTATCTCTCGTGAGCGATAGGATCTGCAGCTTCGGACCGAAACAGAGCTGCCAGATAAAGGCTCCAGAAGAGTGGGAGGGGAGGAGTGCAGCGTGCAGGATTTTCTGCCCCAGACCTGGCTTAGTGCTGGTGTAGTCCTAATTCATTCTTGTCAGTACTAGGTTTCATGTAATAACTATACTGTACCTGCTTTTAGTAATCGAGATCAGGATTTTGCCATACTTGATCTCTCCGCTCAGCAATGGGGAAAAGACAGCATTTCCGAGCTATGACACTAGCGTTTGATTGATCTCTCAAGGTAGCAGAGCAGTCCTGTCATCTGTACCGGGTTGTTTTAGTGTTGTGCATGTTTTGTTGCTCGTTTTGAAAGCGAGGAGAAATCAACTCAGTAGGCCACAATGAAAAACTCAGTTGTTTTTTTCGGGAGTTGATTATTTGCTACTACTTAATTTAATTACACAAATGCAATCAAAACAGGGTAGTATTGTTACTTTACAGCACATTCATTGCATGGTAGTAATTGGATGGAAATATGGGTGCCTAAAAGTAGTAGTAATATGGCACAGCATTTACAGTGACTCACATGCACAAAGAAGTAGTCTGGACTTGGGCTCGGTTTAATGAATCGATTTAGATCTATTTTCTTTGGAATAGCCTGATCGATTTATTAATTGAAATCTATCCTTTTTCCCATGATAATGCCATGTAACTTCTTGCATTTTTGTTTTGGTCAGAAGTACATGATTACTGTAACTACATTGGGTGCAATTCTTAATGTAAATGTGGAGTGAATCGAATCGAATAGATTTGGGAAATCGGAATCAATACCCAGCCCTAGGCTGAACATGCAACAGTTGGAGCCTTTTCAAAGGGCGGGTCTAACATGCACAAATTGTCAGTGAATTAAACCAATGGGCTAACGTGATGATCGCGGCGTGACGAGCAGAGCACTGTAGCCCGGTTTGTTAGCTGGGGCTGCTCTCTGATGTAACACTCACCTGTTAAGTCCACATGGACTCGCTGGGAAGGAGCTTATTTGTGAGTAACTACAGTGAAGATGAAAGCACTGTCCCTGGTTTGTCTTGGACTAAAACTTGTTGATGTGTTGTGATGGTTAGGACTACAACAGCACGTCACAGTGAGGGACATTATCCTGTGAGTTCCGTTCAGACAGGCCCTCTTGTTTCCATGCATAACGGCCCAGTAACATGACTTATCCTGACCCTAACTCTGAAAAAATGCCCATAGACTCACTTTTTGCTTTTCGCTCACAGTCTGATGCTGGGCTTGGTGTTTATTTTTCGTCGCACATTTCCCCCTCATGTCTCCTTCTCAAGGTGGAGGTCAGTGCAAATGGCCGCTAAATGATGCTGAGTGGCGCTGGCAGATGTTGTGTCAGATGCCACTCACCGATATTTTACAAAAGTCGGCGTCTGTCCCGTGTCACCAACGCAATCACGGGCTGCACGCGTGTGTGCGTACGAGAGCACCCTCTCTCTGCCCTTGAGCCTTTATCAAGTCCCTCTAATTATTTTATTATGCAAATGAACCGGCATTATTTCATTAGCACGGCAGCCAATCACACAAGCTGATTAGGAAGTGATTAGCATGCAGTCGGGGCGCTTTTTCCCTGTGTCCTTGTGAACGGGGAGGGATAGGTTTGGTGCGGATGACCCATCTGGACGACCAGGCTAAATTTGAAACATTCCACAGGCTTGTACAGTGGTTCTCAAAGTGTGTTGCATGACATTAGCCCTTCAGCTTTAGGCCTGGTAGTGTTGGATATATAAATTAATTTGTTTTGATGCACAAAATGAAAGTCAGAGTCGTGTGAAGAGTTCAAACACATAAAAGTATTTAGCAAGGCCAGTCATGGTTTCTACCTTTTCACTCGAAACGCTGCCTTTCATCCAGCGTGGTTCTTCCGTTGACCTTGCTGTATGTTAAAATTTTACAGTCGGCTTTTGATGGTGTAAATACAGTCCTATAAATTTCTCTGAAAAGTGGAGAAAAGAAAACCTTGCATACAGGCTGGTGCGTTTGAAATAAAGAGTTGCGTGAAAGTTTTATTTCATTCGGCTTGTCAAAGTTAATTTCCAGTGCTATGAACTTACTTAAGCACGTACATTGTGTGTTGCTTTGTATTAGTGAAGCTTCGGCGGATATTTTCAGGGACCTGCGATGGAAGGATAAGCTGTACTAAGCTGTTACATAGGGCCGCGGGAGGAGCTTGGGGTAAATTCGAGGAGCATTGCACAAGTTCAGCCCCGCAGCTCTTGGAATAGTCCCTGCAGAATATTAAAGATCAGTCAAACATGCTTGAATGACTCAAAAACACAAAAACAACTCCAAGTATGTTTTTGATGAGGGACTAACATTGCAACATGGTAAAAAGCTCTAAATAGTTGATTTTGCAAGACACAAAAGGCACATTGTTTTACATGACGAGGCAGGCCTGTAATAAACACACAGTATGTGATAAGGCAAAGTGATAAAACAAGATTGAGACTGTATCTGGACTACAATGCCTTGATATTACAAAGTAGACACCCATAACAATACTTAATAAAGATCAGAGGCGTAAACCCTCAAGCCAAACGATTGTATTTTCGAGATAAGTCAAACTCAAAGCGCAAGATGAGTGACTACCTTGGTTTATATTGTGATCAGTTTGAGATTTGGAGATTGTTGTCATGGACCTGTGTTGCACAAACTCTGGCACAGCTCACCCCCCCCCCCCCCCTTTCATACAAGAGACAGAAACGACAGTTCAAGGACTGCGCTCCACTCCGGTCTTTATTGGCAGCCAGGTTCACCGTTAGCTTCGCGTCGGGCCAACTTGGCAGGACGCGGAGGGAAGGGAAGAAGTGCTAACCGCGAATGTGGGCGGGCTGCGGAGAGTCGTTTCACTGTGTCTATGTAAAAATGGTTTCACACATATCTGCTTCTTTCCACTGCACCCCTGCTCTGCTCAGACGCCGTGTTTTCGGTCAGGTGTTCGCAGGAAGGAGCATGAAGGCTGTCCATCAGAGAGCGCTTATCCAGAGTTGTGGTCTCTGGAACAGAACTTCTTCTTGTACTTAAGAAAAATCCAATGAACATTATATTTTACTGGTTTTGTGCCATCCTCAATTGGGGGTTTGGTAAAAACTTTGGGAACCACTGACTTTTCCGCCTCTGTTTCAATGTCTTCAATCCATAGACGAACTAACAGCTAATACACATGCTCATCTGAGGGACGTGATGGAACCGTGTGAAGGGTCTCTTGGTTACCAGCTTCGTAGTACAGCTTATCCAAGTTTCTGGGTTTGTGTGTCTACATTAGAGAAACCTATCGTGGTTAAGATCTACCAGCTTCACATTCATGACAACGAGCAGATTGTGTGCCGTCTGTTGGTGATTTGTACAACTACATTATATAACATCTTGCGCCCAAGGGGTATTTTGTTGACATTGTTTGAAGTTATGACTGAAGCATTGGGGACCTTTAAGGGCTGGATCAGTTCCGAGACGGTTTTAGACTAGGTCAGTCCCGTTACAGTTCTTCTTGGTGCTAGTGTAGCCCAGGATATGTTCTTGTTCTGAATTTGTTGAGTTAGACCAGGCTATAGCCTTGGTTTTACTGGTGAATTACTTGCAAATTCAGTGTTGAAAACGACACATTTAAAAGGTATTAAGAACAAAGCTCTATTTTAATTTAACTGCTCTCTGGCTATTCAATCCAAGGGCATTTATTTGTTTTATTAATCTACTTGCTATTCAGAATGTGGTTCAAAGCGTTGATAAAAGGTCACATTTTTTGCGTGAATCCAATTGCTCTTGAAAGACTGCGGCGCCTTATCTGAGCTGAATGAGTTTGCTTCCAAAGTATGTACAGTATGTTGAGGTTTCTTTGTGACTTTAGTGACGAGGCCAATCAGGCTTTAACGAACGCAAGGCGACTGCCATGAAGAAATGAAGCAAAAATGCTTTGGTGCCCAAACCCAGTCTTCTCAGGTTGAATTGAATTGGTTCTTCCATCTTCACCTAATACTCGTCATTGTCAACACCAATTCCAATGCTAAGCGGCGACTTCAGCATCAGCAGAACCAAAATGAGGACACTGAATGACTTTATTAGTGCTTGGAATGACAATGGCCTTACTGTGTGCTCTGTAATCGTAGCTTTAGGGTGACTGGTAGATAAAGCAAAGATAAAGCCGTCTCCAAATGCCGGCTCCAGCGCACTGCGATGCGAAGGCTATTATGGATAGACCTGCGTAACATTTGGTGGATGTTTTCTTTTACAATACCATTTCTTCGGGCGCTCCGTCCAAACTGCTTGATTTGATTGCGGTGTCTCTAATGGAATAAGCCAGGGCAGACAAACGAGACTTGTCATGCCGTGCTTACATGCCCTCCATATACGATTTTTTTCCCTTATGACTGGAGGTAAGTCGCTGTGACAAAGACTTAATTGAATTGGAACGCGAGTGGACGGGAGACACAAGCTGGTTTCAGGGCATGGCGTGGCGTCACTTGCGTTGGAGATTTTTTGATGTTAACTTGTTTGGCTCGGGGGTCGAGGAGCGGCACAGTTGTCAGAGGGCGCGGTGGCAGTGCAGATCAGCAGGAGAGTATGGTGGTGGTGGTGGTGGTGGGGGGCGGGGGACTGCCGTCAAAAGCTGCACACAGGGCTCCGGGACACAGGTAGCAAAAGTGCAGCGATACAAGACTGAAGATTTACAGAGCTGCCACTGATGGGGTTTGATAGGACGACATGGTGGATTTGAATGCGGAAAGGAGCAGGGTCATGTGTTTTATGGAGTGAATCCAAAGCCGGTGGCGGCGGCGTTTCCCTGCACAGACGGCAACATGTCGAAGCCGTGTTATGTCATCGGGATTTTATGATTGACACAACTCTTTGAACAAATGATGTCAAGTACTTTATTCACCGTGTCATTGTGTCCAGCATTGATTAGAAGGTTACAAATCACAGAAACAGTATTTAAAATTAAAGCGATAGTCTGTAAGATTGCAAATTGTTGGAGAGAGGGGGTAAACAATCAAGCGCTCTCCCCTCCCTATTGGACCTGAAAGACACTCCTAGATTGCAAAATGGGGGGAGAAAGAAAGTCATTTCAAAAGTAAATGATCAAGCTCCCTCCCTCTCGTCCTGATTGGACCTGACAGGCCAGTTCACAGGGAAGCTCGTCTCATTGGTCAAAGTGATGCATCGGGAATTCGGATTAGTTACTAAGATCAGCAAAGGGAGGGACTGAGACAAAAACGACGCTTTACATTGCATTACTAATTTGCTCCATACTTGGTGGCTTCTATTGTAGCCCAAGCTGCCCTGGGGTAGACTGACGGAAGCGAGGCGACCAGTATGGCCAAAAATGTTACGTTAAAATTGCAGAAACTACACGCCATCTATTCAAATTGTAATCATAGTAATACATTTTATTTGTATAGCGCTTTTCAAGACACTCAAAGACGCTTCACAGAAAAACAGACATGAAAACAGCACATTAAAAATAGAGGGCAGTTACTGGTCAGAACAGGCGGAGCGGTTGGGGCAGTGAGTTCCAGAGTGTGGGGGCGGCAATGGAGAAGGCTCTGGAGTGTGGTGGTGGAGGAGGTCAGGGAGGTATGGACGGGCCAAATTATGGAGGGCTTTGAAAGTGATGAGGAGGACCTCGAACTGGATGCGTTGAGGGACGTGGAGCCAGTGGAGGTTCTGAAGGACAGGGCTGATGTGTTCACGTAGAAGTAGTAATACATTTATTGTAGTACATTTTCCAGCTGCCACTTTAATTGTATTAATTATCCCTATAGTTGTATGTATCATGAACTTGTGTCGTTCTTAAAGCCATGCATTTCAGGCAGTAAACTGAATGAAGTCCTAGTATTTATTCTGTTATCGGGTGGTCGTTACTGTGAGCGGAGGTGCCTTTCTGCAAACCTGACTCGTAACTTTGCTGGGAGCGGATATTCACTTGTTTTGCTGTAACTACAGGCAGCCAAACTTTAAAACGAGCTTTCCAAACAGATCTTTATGACACATCAACATATCGTATGACTTAGAATGTTCTGCAGCGTGACTTAAATAAAAATGTTTATCGTATGTACAATGAATGAATGCATTTTTCTTCTCTCGCTTGGTTTTGTCTAAATGAATCCAAGTTTTTTTCCACGTGGAGGCCAACAAAGGGTTCTTCGTATGCGTAATAACACAGACTCAGTTCATAATTGACTTTCACTTTTTTTTTTACTCCGACAAAAGGCACGCAGAGGGCAGCCATTAGCTTGCAGAGACGTGAATCAGATGGCGCTGTGGCTTTTCTTAGCTTTATCTCCACTGGCCATTTTATTAACACACGCCACTGCCGGCTCCATGAATCAGATAGCCACCAGTAAACAGCGCGCTCCTGCCATCCCGCTATCAGCTAACCGGCTACATATCATCGCCACTTGATTGGTTCAAACGGCCGGCGGGGACAAGCGGCGTCTTTCTCAATTAGACAGATCTCCCTGTTTGGGTGCGTCCGGGCGATCGGGGAGTCGAGGGGGGGGGGGGGGGGGGCAGCGCATCCACATGATGTCCATCCCGAGGGGGTTTAAAGGGGTGCTCAGATGCGGAGCCTGAAGGGTGGTGGGGGGGCGCACTTGAGTCAGAGGTGGTCCCGGCTAGCCTTGAGTGAAGTCTGCTCAAGCTCCAAACTCCTGGTGGTTTCGCTAATGAGCCAAGACGTGGCATGCAAGAAAGGAAATAAGCAAGCAGGGAGCAATCAACATGGATAAATATAGAGATGAAATGGGCTTCAGATGAGGTTCGCAAACTGCGGGGCGCGGAAACAGGGTCGTGCACATGGCTTTATCTGTTGGTGTTTTTTTAGCCTATGCTTTAGTAAAGTTTTGTACATATGCTCAGTTAAATACTGTTTCCCCCCATGTTTGTTCCGATTTCTAACTTTTTGACCACTGAAGTGAAATATTTTCCTCAGACGGGGCTTGGTGTAAAGTAAATATGTTTTTGAGGGTTAGAAAAGGTTGATCTGATCGCCTGCCGCCCTTTGTTTTTGCAGGAAGCTGTACGTTCGACGAGGGCTTCTCTCAGTGCGATTACCAACAGGATCCTTACGATGACTTCGACTGGACGCACATCAACACGCAGGAGGTGCCGTACGTGTCGCCCGACCTGCCTCAAGGTGAGACTTCCACTGTCGCTGAACATTGTGAGACGCTTGGATCACTGTTACGCGCACTCATCTGCCGATATCCGATATTAACCCATACCGAGACACTTTCTTAAAAGTAGTTGTTTCCCTTGCAAACAAGATGTCTATTAATGAACTTCAACGGAAAAACAATAAATAAGATTAACTGGACTTTTGTCTTCTAAATATATGACCAGCTATTTAGGTTTTACTAATATGAACAACTCACATAAGGTGATCTAATCATGACAGCTTGTGCATAACTAGTGCGTTATATCAGTTATTCTTTAACAGCATGAAACTAAACTAAATTGCCTCCAGTGGCCGATATTATTTTATTAGGTTACTTTACGGGATCCAGTCATATTTTCTGTCCCAGCCTTCATTCGTTGACGTTAGCATTAGCATGCTGCTACTGCATTTTGCAGCGATCAAAAATACATTTGCAGAAGTGAAAACTAAGTTATCGGTTCAGTCCTCTGGGTTCTGAGCTACATAATGAGGCACAGTATGCCCATATTCACATAGACTGAGTTGGTGAAAGTTGTGTTTTTAAAATGTGGAGAGCATAAAGCCTAAAGCACTTTTCCCCCCCCCAGTATTGGGTCCGATACCACTACCAGATCAGTGCCTCCCTAGAGTAAAAGTACATTGTACATGCAGGAGTTTGTATTGTTAAATCTTTTTCCAAGTAGCCTTCATCAACCCCTGCTCTTTCCAAACCTGCTTTTAATGTAATCCATCCCTGTGTCCTCCCTCGCCCATCTTTACAGAGACCTCCACGCTTTAATCAGTTGTGTTTTTTTCCCCTCTTTCTTCACTGATGATGATGATGATGATGATGAAGGGGGAATTAAATCTTTGTGCCGCGGGCTCGGGGTCTAATTAACTGAATATGAGGTCATTAATCAACAGCGGGGAACACTGAAGGTTGCATAGACTTTACGGTGATAAGAGAAAAATGTTATAACAGTCACCGGCTTGGTTGAAATTATACTAGACTTTACCAAATGAAAACATAAGAAGAAAGTTGACAAGACGAGAGTTATCAGAAGATACAAACCAGCGGCACTGCTGACCATGAACCATGCCCGACTCCGGTGCTGCTTCTGACTGATGGCCCTTTATTGAAGGGCGGATTGAAACACAGAGGACATATTTTCAGTTGAACATAATATAGGCCACCTTAACCTTAATAAGGTATTAATTATTGCACAGAGGACACTTTCAGAAACATGACATATGTAAATACCTATACCAATACCAACTCCGGCCACAAGGAGTCAGGAAAGAAACAAATGACTACATATTCTTTACATTAGAGCTGGGCAGTTCAATAGAGCAGTGGTTCCCAATCTTTTTTGTTCCACATACCATTTGAGGCATTCATTTATACTCTGAGTACCTCTTAACTAGAGGATCCTGCCAAAGTTAGCAACTAAACATGTTAAAATACTCTCAAAGTCAAACGTTTTACTCAAAAATGAAAGAATGTTACTTGTGCACATGGGAGGAGCCCAGACTGTTGAGCTCTATTGACATCGCAATTAATTGTATTTATTTAGTTATTCTTATTTGTTTGTTGCCTTTTTTCCTTTTGTAGTCAACTGACATCCAAAACAACACTGTTCAATTTAGTTTTTAGATTTTAAAATTCACAGTGCATGTTATGAACACATCTATGAGCATTAACATATGAGAGAAGACTGACACATCAAGCACCTTTTGTTGTTGTTCTGTATTAGCTGCATATAATCGCCGCCATTGTTATCTTCAGCCACACAAATTGCGATTCGACTGCGCTGAACTGTGCAGCCCTAATGTCTGCCCACAGTTTAACAGTTTAATTTAGTTGTTTATCATTTGTGGTAATAATGATGACGGTCCAGTCAGGTTGACATTTGGAGAAAGGTCCAGTTCACGCACAGCTCATAATGTTATGTTCACGCACACACACCGCCTCCTCTTGTGTGTGGGCGTCCGCTCTGCTCCGCTTGGTATTTCGGGAAAAGGTGAGACGCCTTGCCCAATGGCTCCTGCCCAGACCGTAGCATTTGCCGGTGTTAATGGCTCCGTGCAGAAGGCTGTCGCTATGCCGAGCGTGTATAGGTTAAATAGCCTGAGCGCAAAGGCTTGGAAGAAGAGGCGCGGACGGCATAGCTGGCTTAATGGTTTGCTTGTTGCTAAAGGGGGTTGGGAATGTTGGCCCGAAGGTATGGCAGCCCAAGAGTGACATTTGATGTGTTAATAATGCCAGCGGGGTGTGGGACACGGGAGCGGCCAATAGGAAAGGCCTTAAGGGGAGTAGAGATAAGGCTAGTATTTGGTACAAGGCGGGGAAATTGGTTTGTAGCTTCAGGATACATTGGAATGAGGGACGTAGCACTATGTAAATGTCACGGTATGCTCTAATCCACTCCACTATCGGGGCTCCCATCTCTATATTTTGAGCTGGGTTAGGGCAGGAGTGCCTAGCTGGAGGTCTAAGGAAGTTAGTTTCTTAATTCTGGCTGTCCAACTGCGGCTGCTCCTTTATGCATCTTAAAAACAACCAGTGCTAGCATAGAATAACAGCAGTAGAATTAACACATTAAAAGAATGAATAAAGTTTGCATTAGGCTTCAGAACTTAACTTTAATATTAAAGAAATGTACAACAATATTGTGGGACTGTTTCCTATTGCAATACCACAATAACAGCTACAGTCAAATTGCTATTAATGCTATCCCATCTCCCTGAAGTGTTATTGCACTTCTCCTGGGCACTCTAAAGCTCCCTTGTTTCTCATTTGGCCAGATGAAGCCCTCCCGAGGGCATAGGACCGATTTAGAGCCAACATTTTGTTGACTTCTGACCCCTGGAAATAAAGGGACAGCGCTTGGCACGGCACAGTGATTTGGGGAGCAATTCTATTTAGCTGATAAGTAGTACAGGGAATATGTATCGTTAAGGGAATTAGCTTACAAGTAACACAATCATGGAGTAGTTTAACTCTGGACTGTACACTACACTCTAGTGGCTGTGCGGTATCACAGACTCACAATGTCACACTGCAGTCTCTGCGTTTATGGTGAACATGCAGATGTTTTTGATCTAGTTTATGGTTAATATCACTGTAATCAGGATTGAGCTCAGCAGCCGAACCCGCCCAAAAATATCTTCAGCAACGGCCTATGTTTTTTAGTTAACAGAGCCCATGTGCCCCTGCGATGATGAGAAACCGCCCCTTTCTCCCTCTCGTAGTGAAAAAGCTGCTCTTTGAACCCTGGATTTGAGATTTTGTCAATGGAAATACAAATAGACATTGAACAGCATGGCACGGACAGTTTTTCCTTTGAGCCTGGCCAGCCATACCATTCTCTGTTTATTATTAATTGTGTTTATTCTAAACTTTGGAATATATATATATATTTTAGACATAAAGTGACAGACCGTGACTAGAAGTGAAATGTCCTCAACTTTACCTAAACCCAGTCCTGTTGGTGATTTAACCTTTTGTACGATCATACTCCCTGGATGAATGAGAGCCTTCACAGACATAAAGAGAAAGAAGTTTGTTTTATCACCCGCGACAAGGCTTAAAAACCCTGACTTGGCAACCCTGGCTGTAATTGCTCTGCCCATCCTCATGGAACAAAAGCCGAAATAAAGAAAAAATCACAAAATTCAACTTCTCTGTCAGCAAAAAATAACTCAAATCAAAAGACAATATGAAACTTGGAGTGAAGATAAATTGTAAAAATGTTGAAATTGTACAGTAGGTCCGTTTCTGCCATATCGCTCCTCTTGTATTCAACTTCTTTACCTGGCGTCCTTGTTGTCATCTTGAATACCAACTTCTCTCCAGCTGTGGGCAGAGTCGCGCGGCGAACAATAATCTGCGTGTCACCGTCAGGCCAGTCCAGGCCCATCCAGATGCTGCTCGTGCTAATCAGCTCAGACCTGCACCAGATGTTGATCGGCTGAAATATGATCCCTTCCTACTCCTGCTTAATCTCTCAAATCACATTAGTTTATTACAAACGAAGCCCCGCCAGGCAGCGCACAAAAGAGCAATAATACGGTTTGTGTGACAGGGCGACGCACAACAACAACCGGCTAAAGCTGATTATACGGCTCTGACGCTAAAATATCACGTAGTGTCCCACATTCGGTTGTGTAATATACTGTGAAACATCAGGGGAAGGTCGTCTCGCTGGACTGGAGGAGATGAATAATGCTAAGAATAGTTTTAAAAAGGCATTATTCAAGCATACACGTACAATTCTTGTCAGTCAAAAGTACTTTTAGTTACTTATTCGTGGACCCCACCTCTAAATAATGATATAGTAAATCAATGTAGTAGATGACTCATGGACACAACCCCTGGAGACAGCCCCTCGTTCTAAAGGAAGCTCCATGGTATAAACAATAGACCAATTTATTTTAATTTTTTAAATCGGTGAACTTTAATTGTGGCCTGATAATTGCAGGAGCGGGTAAACAAACAGCCGCTCCATACGAACTGCTTAATTCCATTTGTGCAGCGCGCATGATGCTGTAAGTACAATAGGCGGCGGAACAATAGTGATTAACGTTATTGTTTTTGCTAATCTACTGTGACAAACGCATTTCTCCGCAGAGTTCGGCTTAGCATCTAGGATTCAAATGCGGCATTCAAGTCCTATGTGGCGCCATTGCATCGGAGCGTGGCATAATGTTATTTTGCCATGTCTGGACTAGTTGGGAATCAAGTTAACCTAAGCCTGACAAGCAGCGCCAGATTCTACCCACATGTGATCAGAGCCGAGAGATGGATGGCATGACGCGCGTCACTCTTTTTTGGCTCCCATACTAAGCGCTTGACAAGAGAACAGACTCTTCAAGATGGTGTTTACGGGCTAAAAATATTCCTATCAGTCACAGACCTAGATACGTCAAAAAAAAAAAATGTAGAAAATGCAAATTGACGATTTTACGGTAGAAATTTCATAACAAAAGGAAATGGGTCCAAGTTCTATGTAAAAAAAAATGTATCAACCTCCAGCGTGTTATGACTAATGATGGAGTATTGGACTTATAGAAAGTACACGCGGCGCCAAGAACACACTGCTCAACATGTGAGGGACTGCCAGGTTTTTTAATAATAACATCCGAGGGTGAGAAGGAAAAAACAACATGGAAATATGGCTCATACAAGTTCCAATATACTAAATACTTCACATGTTATTAGTATATCCTCTAAACATCCACCTGAAGCACATTTTCTCAAGCTTTCTCAATCTAAAAGCTAAAAATGAGATGAAAACAAGGATAAAAATGTAGCAAAAGAGCAACAAAAAAGCGATAAAAAGTGACCAAAATGTGTGACAAAATTCGACAAAGAGTCCAAAAACGAGCCACAAAAATGCGATAAAAAAGCTGTGCCTGGACCTAAAACTTGCATTTGTGAGAGCTGGAAACGAGTTGAGGCAGCAGCTAACAGGTTACACTCTATTACTTCTCGCTTTCACTTCTTAAAAATGTGGGGGAAAGAATTTGGTACGTCTCTTACTCTGTTAACACCAGCTGCACAAAGCCAAGCAGAAAGGAGCCACGAAATGTTGATTTATATTCTGTTTCATGAACTTATTTTCCAAGTGACTCTGAAGTCAGCCTGTGCAATAGCTGCTATAGTAATTGGGAGGGAATGTGGGGGGGGGGTCATATTTTTATTGGTGGTTTTAAACAAGGCTCAGGGCAAATAAACAGCCCATTGATGACCATGTTACGCCACATAATTGCCGTGATTGACAGGTCATAATAGCAGCCGCGTCCAAGTCCGGAGCAGTCATTACATTGAAGAGCTTGTCCGAATTACCCGGGGAGGCATCAATTTCTGTCAATACGTTCAATTGGCTCTGGTTAGCGCGCCGCCGTCGGGTCGTTACCAAAGAGTATCCATGGCACAGATGAGCGGGGGAAAAAAAGAAAGAAAAGAAAAGCCAACTGTGCTTCATTTAAAACCCCTCTTCTCTCTTGCCATCATGTTATTACAAATTCATAAAAAAGAAACAAGAGTGACGGAGAATATGGCACGCGGGCTACGTTTTAAAGTGGCGCTGGCTGACAACATTACGAGTCAAGAGCGCTGGCTTTAGACCGCCGAGTCCTCCCGAGTCCCCAGCGCCCGAATGTTCAACTGGCTACTCCACCACTCATTTCCCATCCAGACCCCGCCATCGACCGCGGCGAGTGCCAACTTCTACCCCCGTTGAGATTAGCACAAGCAGTTTTTTATCTCTGTTCGAGCCACCGAGCCAAGCCGTCGCCAGGCGCACTCGAAGCCCCCCCAGCCTGGAGCGCCAATTAGCAACCGGGACGAATCGATGCGGGGCTCGGAGAAGTGGAAGGCAGACGCGATTGTGGATAATCTTGTGTGTGCAAAACAGCGCAAAAGCTCAATAACAGTTGATGCGATCCTTTTTGTAAGATTTGGCCTTTCTCGTGGCCATTAGCGTCTTTTACGGCCATGAAGCGGAACATTTACACCTCCGATGGAAGCACCGGGAAAGATCTGCCGTAAATAAGATAAATTGAGCAAATACTGATTGAATTAAGATATTTTTTGGCTGATTTTGAGTAGGTTTGGACTATCTTGGAGCAAGATACAAACAGAAATGGAAAAGTTAACTTGTATAACATCAAGAAAAAGCAAAACTTGAAGTGAGTAAGTAAAAATGCTCCAATCAAGCCACGTGGTTAGCAACTTTGAAATTCCATCCAATCATAAGTTTATTTTTTTATTCATTCCTTCAGTTACAATGGTCACACAGTGTAGCTCCAAAAGACTAATTCCAAAACAAGCTAATATGTTGAAGATTTAAAGCCTAAGATATTGATCTGAACGGAGTAAGTCCCAGTGTCAGTGGGGTTGGTAAGTCCACGCAGACGGTTTGAGTTTAGTGGATCAGTAAACCACACACAGACATGGATACAGTGTTATGGGAGCGTTTTACAAATACACACGGCAGCAGACTGAAGAAAAGGGAACGTTCCAAAATATTGATCTTACTTTGCGTTGACCTTTTCTTCTGTAATTCTGTCCCTAAATCTACAAAATCATCAGCGTCTACTACGGGCGCCAACAGTGCATACTTTTCACACATTTTAAACAAATAATCTGATCTTTATTGTGTTCTCCGCGCCCAGGGTCCTACATGTTCGTGGACGTCTCTCAGTACGACGTGGGGGAGAAGGCGCGCTTTCAGCTGCCCGTGATGAAGGAGAACGACACCCACTGCATTGACTTCAACTATCTCCTCACCAGTCCAGATGGATCCAGCCCGGGGACGCTCAACATACTGGTCAAGGTACAAGCAACCCCCCCTGTCGTCACATATGGAGTACATGATCCTGTTGCGCTTTCCAAATGTGTCTTTTATCTCCTAAGTGTGTGGCTATCAGGGTTTAGCATTCAAGTGTCCCGTTTTGTCCAGTTTAGTTTAAACATCAAAATTTGCCTCAATTCTCTGTTTGACTGAATGTTTACGAATCTTACCAAATGAAACATGCTTTTTTTTTTATCATTTAGGCATTAAAAAGCTTTCCATTTAACTTGCTACTGCCCGAAACCCCGTGTTTTGATTATTTGGTGGCACTTTAAAGGTCTTTTACCTGATTTTCTTTGGTTTACTAACAATGTAAAAGGAAGCATCTACATTTTAAATTGTTAGTTGTCATACAAACTCATTCCTAACACCCCGATTCTTCACAGAGTTTAAAGGGTTTAAAGGACTTATCACAACTTGAAGTTCGTAGGGCTGTCACAGTAACAGTTGCTAGTTCACCTTTAATAAAATGGTTTTATACTTAGATAGGCTGTGCAAGAAAGTCTTTGTTTACAGATGTGAGCCTTTACAAATCTGCTAAAGGAAAAACACATTTTGGTATTCACTTAGTCTTTCTTTCACTTAGTAATTCAATGCCCATTATCCTGCAGTGTTTACCCATAGATAAATCACTATAGCCATAGCACTAGAGATTCAAAACAAACGTCTATCTTTTCAATGGTCAATAGTCCTCCCTCACTGGAAAAGTGATGAAACAGTGTAAAATGTACTGTGTTGATTATATTACATACAAGAAAATGTATTTGCAACATGGACACCTGCAGGATACCAAATATCTAGATGTGTTATAGTGCAAGCCTAATAAAAGATTGAATATACATTGAACTGTAAGATTGGAACAGTTTTCTCACAGTGTTTTCTTCTTTCTTGTGCCTCTTGTGCCTCCGTAGGTGAACAAGGGTCCTCTGGCGAACCCCATATGGAACGTGACATCCTACACTGGTACGTGCGGCTTTTGAGGCCACAAGCGCTCACACTCACTGCTCTCGCGGCGGCTTTTTATTGCATTGACTCTTCCGTTGTGTCCTCAGGTAAAGGCTGGCTGAAGGCAGAGCTCGCCGTCTCCACGTTTTGGCCCAATGAATATCAGGTAACACGGCTAAACCGGTGCGGCCTGTGATGGGGGGGGAGTTAAATGTTAATGCTTCATTATGGGAATACAATGAGGCAACACACACACGAGCCCATGCGGTGAGGAGCGAGGTGATTTATCGGTGGTGACTGGGTCTCAGGAGGTGATTATAAGGCTAAAAAGGCACAGAGGAAAGACATGGGGAGACTGCGTGTGGCCCATGCTGGACAACGAGGTGAATCGATGTGTAGAGGATTTTTTTAAATTAATTTAAGGTGACTAGTGTGATTCTCGTGCCACTCCCAAGCCTGTACGAATGATGAGTTGGGCAAGTTTGAGCAAAGTATTGAACTCTGCCATTTAACATTCAATAGTTGATCATTGAAGTTTTTCCATTCTTTGTAAGTCGGCAGCGGCTAAGTGTTTAAGTGCAGTTTCCACGTGTATAATTATAGACTTCCCTCTCCCACTGTTGTCGCTGGTGTTGACAGATGTGTTCCATGTTGTGGGCGCACGGCTTGTCCTCACAGGCTCCTCCGCTCGCGCACATTTGGGGACCGTGTTAACAGATCCAGCCCCGGGGACGCGGTAATATGACGGCACAGGGGGGGGCATCCTTCACCGAGCCCCATCTGGAACTAGACCCCCCCACAACAAACACACACACACACACCAGCAGTGATAGTCGTGTGTCAACATGTTTTAATGAAACATAATCAGTGAGGTTTGCCCAGGCTTATGCGGGCTTTACTGGAGCCAACAGGTTATTGGATCACAGGTTATGAAGCTATTTTTTCTTGTTTGAACATGTTTCTGTATTTGCACTTTAGCCGGAGTCATAATGAGACGGGGGAGGGATCGACGCAGGCAGATGCATGCATGCTCGCACTTGGATTAGATTAGACGTGCACGCTCTTTTTGCTGTAATATTTGTTAATGAAGACATGATCTAATAATAATCCTTAATTCCTACATTTTACCTTTGACATTATACTGGGGTTTTATGCTGATACCACAGATCTTCAGGTAGTGTATTAGAAAGTACTTAAACCAATTCACGGAACCATTCCAGTGGAGCCGCAATTGTTGAAGGCCCCTTAAGCAGTTGAACACTATAGTAACATTTTATTTTAAGAATAGCAACTTTCACAGACAAAAAGCCACAAAGTACTTCGGAGTATGGGGTTCATTTACCAAATGTTTGCTCAATGCTCATGCGCAAAGTGAATAGCACGGGCAAAAGTGGATCAGCTCCAGGGCCATTTATGCATTGTCTTATTGACATATTGGAGTTGGTTCCCTAAAACTGTAATACAGGCAACATTTACTTGGTAAATTAAGTGCAACATGGCAACAAAATAGCATATTTTATTTTTCAGCTTGCACCCGCTATTTAGCACCTGCCTTGATAAATGACCCTGATTTTGTTTTGTTTCCCTCCATTATATTGCAAACTCGGACAATTGTGGCAGGAAAAAAAAGACTTTGGATCTAATTATAAAGCAATTTCATGAACTTGCATGTTCATTTTCTAGCATTTCTGTGACAGTGACCATGAACAGTGACCCTACGTTGTGAAACGTGCATATGTTCATCCCTGTCAAGAATTGTGAAGTGAGAAATGTGTTTGGAAGGTTAAAGGTGCATTATGCCACTTTTTATGTGGAAAAAACAGTTGATATTTGTGCGTAGTTGACCTTGTAGTGACCCAGCGGCTGTATGAGTGGTCAGCATGGTGCTTTTATTTTCCATCACCGTGGTCTCTACATCGCTCCAGGATCAATTGTTTGGAGGTTTTCTGGTGAGAGGCCCGTCAGCTGTGAAAACAATTGATCCTGGAGCAATGTAGACACCACTATTACAGTGGTAAAGTAAAGCCGCCATGCTGACCACTCATATAGCCACTAAGTCACTACAAGGTCAAATGCGCACAAATATCAACTTTTTTTTTCCACAGAAAAAGTTGCATAATGCACCTTTAAGAATGTGTTTGGTACACAACTATTGATATAATTTACCTGAGCCCCAGATATCAGATATAGGGTGTGTAAGGCTCTAAATATTCCTTGTGGCGGCTGAGCATTAAGAAGAGAAAAAAAAAGACACAGCGATTGTGATGCCTTCATTTCGTCTTTTAAGTGGAAGAAGAACTTTGGCTGAATTGAACAACACAGTGACCGCATCTTTTTACTTGCCTGGCTGTAGTTTTCATTCACTCGTGGGGCTGGTTATCATTATTGGGATTTAAACTCTAAACTGTGCGTAAGTATCGGCGTCCCTGGTATAAAGCTTGATTAAAAAAGACCGTTCATGAATTGCTATGGCAACCGCAGGAGTGATGCTCAAAAAGAAATGAAGTTTGCAAACATTATTACACTTTTAATAACTTACCGCACACTGCCAGGGGGACGACTCCTATAGGTTTAAATATATTCCGGGCCTATACCTTTACACATTGCCGTGATATTTGCCGTGACTGATAAGGCGACTGCAGGCTGTCCTTCTTTCAGACGGATGAACTGTCCACGCTGTTTGCCCAAGAAAAAAGCACAGACTGCCAGGCTTCACTTTTACGGGATGAGTAAGAGTCTGACAGTGCGGTGATCCATGGCGCCTTAGTGCTGAGGTGAC
Organism: Gobius niger; assembly: GCF_951799975.1. NCBI lineage: Eukaryota > Metazoa > Chordata > Actinopteri > Gobiiformes > Gobiidae > Gobius > Gobius niger. Next base: position 14,427,121 of record NC_136866.1, on the reverse strand, counting down.
CAGCTTCAGATCGCGCCGCATGCAAATGTTACAAGTACAAATGAGATGGGCCCGCACTGGTCTGGGATTAATATCTGGGAGAGGTTTCAATGATGTATGCACTGTTAATCTGCGAGCAATACATCACTCCGCGCACGTTTGTTTGATGGACAGGGAGCGGGTTAGTGCAGGGAAAAGTTCTCACGCCGGCAACAATGGAGATACAGCGGGTTCAGGGAAGCAGTCATTATCCCCGTGTTTTGTTGTTTCAGAGCAATGGAATGGGCCACTATGGATTTTCAATAACCCCCACCTTATCCAAGTGCATTTATCCAGTCCAGCATCACCTAAATCTAAACGTTTTTTTTACTGGGGAGGTTACAGCCTATACTACGTCTGCAAACCTGATCTAAACTGATCTTTTTCCTGTGTTTACACTATTTTGACACTTTTTCAAGAAGCTTTTAGATTTTGGTAAAGCTAAACTGGAGAAAATGTGCTAATTTCAAGTTTTTTTTCCTTCATATTTCTACAGTATTGTTGCAAAATTAGCTTTTTCACTTTTGCAGTGTACTCAATGGAGCAAATAAATGTTTTACTGTATTGCAAGAACATAAATAGACTCTAAGGTAAGGCAGGCAAATCACCACGCCTCTCGTTTGGCGTGGTGACCCCTGTACCCCCTGTGTACAGTATTTGCTGCAGCATTTCACACCACAAAAGCTTTCTAGGAGAAATGCAGTTTGGCCATTCTCGTTGGCCCAAAAGGTGAATGGGGCAACTTTATTGTGCAAAAGAATCTCCTTCTCATATGCAGGCTATAGGATAACCGACAAAACAAAGTTATCTTTCCGAAACGATATCAAACACCGGGGAGTCAGGCTGATAGACCGGGGCAAGATGAAGGTATTAAAAGTCAACTGATGTCTTTGGGTGGTGCGCCGCTGTGAGCTAAGCGTGAAAGATGACGGGAGGAAGGCAGGATAGATTGGCGGAGCAAGGGGAGGGGGAGCAGAGGCGCGCTCGGGACGGGTAAGCTACGGGTAAACAGTCGGCGGCAGATTTCTTTTCGCAGGTGATGAATGACAACAACTGCGCTCCCTCTTATACCTTTCTGTCACAGCGCCTCACGCTCCCCCTCCGACCCGCGCTCCCCCCTTCTTTCTTCTCCCTTCCTCCCCGCTCTTCATTACAGCACTCCTCTGAGCAAACACGCTTAGAAAACAAAGAACATAAGCCACAGACGGAGGGAGTGTTTGGATAGAGATGACGGGGAAAGACTGCTAACATAAGACTGCAGAAGTGCCGATGGTTAGATATAAAAGTCCATTTACATCGAGAAGAGCCCGCTTCGCAAGACAAAGCGCCGCCATTACTTTTGAATTACTCCCTCCTCTGTTTCCCCGGCGGATTTTCACCTGTTGAGCCCTTTTTCTTTTTCTTCGAGAAAGCGAGACGTAGCAACAGCTGCAAAGCACGGAAGACACGCACCTTGTTCACTCTCAGCGCACAAGAGTGTTTCCCACAGGCTACGGGGAAGTATTTCACTCAAAGTCGAGCAGAGGGCCTCCTCTGCTCCATGTTTGTGGTGGCCTCTCGTGCCTTTGGTGTTTGGTGTTGGAGGTTCAGCCTCCACGGGACAAGGAAAAGATGAACAAAATATGCGCTAGATTCAAGCCCGAGAGAGGTAGGAAGAAGTGTGACAGGAAGGGCATCTGTTGGGTCAGTTCAGTCGGCGATGTTATTCATCTTGTTAAGCACAGAGAGATGTGTCTACAGTATATGTTAAATAAATGGAAGTACAGAGGTGCGACTCAGGGGCCAAAAGCAATTTACGGCAAGTTTAGCAATTCTACAGGCTTAAAGTGACAGTCTGTAAGTTTGCAAATTGAGGAGAGAAACAGTAAAGTGAAATTTGAAAGTAAAAAATCAAATTCCTCCCTTCTTTAACCAGAAAGCCACTACTAATTTGGAAAATGAGGGACAGGATTTTCAAAAGTAAACGATCAAGCTCCTCCCCCTCCTCTCCTGATCGGACCTGTCAGTTCACAGGAAAAGCTCATTGGTCCATGTTTCATCCCTGGTTGAAATCAGGAAAGGGAGGGACTTTAGACAAAATATGATTGTTTAGTAATACTTATGTTACGTCAAACTTCATGCCCAGGAGGTCGGTTTAACACAGTCTACGGAATTTGTGAAACATTTAAACTTACAGACTGTCACTTTACAACCTAAACATTTTATTTTGAGAAATTATAGCGATAAACAGTATTATTGAAGACCTTATATTGCAACATAAAATAACTCTAAAGCTTAAAAATGATAAATAGGCTCCGTTCGAAAAGTACTTAATCTTACAATATTCCAAAACTTACTTTGTTAAAAAAAAAGATGGAGTATCCAGATGGTATAGCGAGGCGTTTTGAACTTTGGCAAGACACAGCCCCTGCCTTTGCCTGTAGGTTTGCTGGATTGCAAGTGTGAGTGGATGATGATGAATGGTCACAATATTGCTTTGTCTTTAGGTGCTACCGTTATTTCATATGTACAGACCAAGCATGAAACAATTCTTCCCAAAGCAGTACGCCTACATTAACTTTCAGTCTTGAGATATTTAATGCTGACTAGGAGGGTGTTGGCTAATAATGAACTGACAAAATACCGTACTCCACTGATAGCAAAAAGGCTGCTCTGCAAACATTTTGGAGCTAATATTTGTCAGGCTGTTTGCTCACGAACCCTCTCCGTGTCTCTCCAGGTCATCTTTGAAGCCGAGGTCTCGGACAGCAAAGTGGGCTTCATCGCCGTGGACGACATTCAGGTGCTCAGCTACCCGTGCGGTGAGTCGTTAGCTCGGCAGCAATTATCCATAGCCCGCTGAATAAACCGCTGATAGTTTTGGCCACTAATTAGACTGTACCCGGGATGGTTTTTGGTCGCAGCCGAGTGGGCAGATAAGTGGGAAGGTGACACGGGAGAGACGGGCGAATACGGTGTGTGAAACGGTGAAAACGAAAAGAAAAGAAGAAAGAGAGAGAGATATCGCAAGCAGAGGAGAGGGAGAAAGGATGGAAGAAAGTGAAGCTTGAAATGAGCCAGTATTAGAGCAATCATGAGTGGAGACGATTCGGACCACTCAGCAGTTTCTACCCTTCTCCTGCGCCCCCACATCCAAACACACACACACACACACTAGCAGAACACTAGCTGTCTTGTCTGAGAGATGAGGGCTGCCATCCATTTTAAATTCTCCCTACGTTTCAGGTCCCCTTCAGAGTTTCCCTCGCCGCTAGAGCCCTCCAGTCACGCTAGACGCTTTAAACAAGTGTCCGTAAAGAGGACACATCAGGCAATATCGTCAAAAACAAAATAACAGGAGTAGTATTATGTGGAGTGTCTGGAGTTTGTTGCATGATGGATAGAAGCAGGAGACATCTCGCACATTTTCAAAGCCCATAAACTGTCACAGAACCCGCCCTGAGCAGTTCTGCACTCAAAATGTGTTTATCACGAAGCCGTCGATTTGCTAGTAAGCCGCTGGCTGAAAATGGTAGCTTGTATTTTGTGTTCACGATGGGTAGTTTTCCAGTAATGCCAGTGGAGGGCACTTCAAGCAACATATGAGATGCCGAAAAGAGCAGTCCTGACTCATCAAGTGTCTTTTATACACACGCACACACTTGGTGGCGCCCAAGAGATTATCTGAACGCCCAAACTGTGCATGTGTCCACCTCAGTGTAGGAGCGGATTGTTCTACCTAGAGCCCTCCTGTAAAAAAAGAAGGAGCAATTACATCTGTATTTGATCGACACAGCACATCAGAAAGCCCGCGGGACATTTCTCTTTCCTATTAGGCCGTATTGATTATCAGTCATAGAAATAAACGGCCGGCGCGTTTCCACTTGTACCGCCATTTGAGGCATGGCCATGTTACACTTGTTCTGTCAGAAGTTGTCGATACGTCCAAATGAGCAGGTCTCCAAGTCGTTTTCGCGTCAACAAACGGCGTTCGGAAAAGGCCTCGTCACGTGTCTTAATGGGGGAAAAATCAAAAGCGTGCAATTTAATTTGTACAGGAACGAGAAGGGCAAATTCTAATATCACAGTGATGACCTTTTTATGAAGCAAATACAAGATTTTAATGAGCCAGAAATACTGCCGACTGCGGCTTTCAGCTTAGTACACTGTTATACGTAGCGTTTAATAGGTCAGCGCTGTTTTAACTTTGGGGAAATTAATCCACAATATCTAATCGGTGCACTGACCACATAACACCGCTGTGAAAAAAAATAGGTTGTTATTTTTGTAAGTGTTTTAATTCTATAAAGCACTTCATCAGGATGTGCGGGAGAAACAATCTCATTCTCAATTCTACCACATGTAAAAGCAAATACATGCTCGAGCTATGTAGAGGCCAGAGTCCTCGTAAGGCAGTCCTCTCCACAGTGGGAGCATTCATCCCCCCAGCTGCATTTTGGACACGCCGTTTGGACAGGGTGTGTGTGTGTGTGTGTGTGTGTGTGTGTGTGTGTGTGTGTGAGAGAGAGTGAGCGTTAAAGCCTATTTGCATGAGTAGTTAGTGTGTCGGTTTTCAGCAGCTAACTACGATTGCAATCACCAAAGCAGGATGAAAATATGAATGTTGGGCTCTAATGCCTTATTTCTTTGCCATTTAGTAAAAGAGTTGTGTCATGGCCACACGCTGACAGCAATGCTGAGGCCAAGCTTTGATTTCATCTGACTGTACTTTTATTTAATTATGTGTGGCTATAATGAACATATTCCAGAGGCTTAGTAAATCTGCATAATTGAAAACTGACTTTTTGTTGCGACATCGGTGTGTTTTAAGCTGTACAAGGCTTAAACATTTAAATGTATTCAGTGACTACCACCTTCCTGTGTGAAAGTCTTGATTCTAATTTCCTCCACCGCGCCTGTCTCGTATCTGCACAGATAAATCGCCTCACTTCCTGCGCCTGGGGGACGTGGAGGTGAATGCCGGGCAGAACGCCACCTTTCAGTGCATCGCCACGGGACGAGACACCACCAACAACAAGCTCTGGCTACAGGTACAAGCACTACCCGTCCATGTGATAGACAAGGGTTTCTCAAACTTTTCACATCAAGTACCATAGATCTAAACGGGCTCTACCAGGAAAGAACGTGAGGTGAATCAGGTCTAAACTAGGGCAAAACCATTAACTCTAAAATTTGGGACAAAATTATAGAGATAAAAAGGAGAAGCAGCGTTCGATCCTAACGTATGCAAACTGCTGCCAAGCCGGCTGGTGAGATTGTTGCCTGCCCAATAATATTTTTTTATTTTGCAAACAAGAAATGCAAATAGCTTAGGCACAGAATATTGCACATTCAAGTTGGGAAAAGAATAGAAACCTAAGAAAATGAATTTAGCTTGCACATAAACCAAAGCCCCCAAGTCTGTTCTGCCTCTTGACAAATTGCACTCAGTCACTCTTATGTGCGCCCAGAGTCTGCCGCGGGCCATACATCCTCCCTGCTAACATAATTAAGAGGCTAATAGCTGCCGATTTCATTATAGCTCTATTGTAGTCCTGACCTTCAGACCTGCTGTCATCAACTAAAGCGTGTGTGGCTTACACGGTAATGTGTGGTCCAACGCTGCCTTGTGACCTTGAGCAAGGCTCTTAACCCTCCCCCCTGGCCCCCTTTACAGCGTCTGATCAGTCCGTCTGTCTGTTTCGTAAATGTATTACAGAGGAGGAATGGAGAGGATATCCCGGTGGCTCAAACCAAGAATATAAACCACAGACGCTTCGCCGCCTCCTTCCACCTGAACGAAGTGAGCAGCCAGGACCAGGACCTGTACCGCTGCGTGACCCAGTCCGAGCGCGGCTCCGGGGTCTCCAACTTTGCCGGGCTCATTGTCAGAGGTGAGATAAGACAGAACTGACATTTGACTTTGTGTAAATGAAATTATGGCTTTGATTTACTCTGGGAGCTATGTCAATGATTGGGTTCAGTGTCTGTATGAACTCCACGACTCCAACTATTTGACCATGTACAGACTCGTCCAAACAAAGGTACGTTTTGGTAAAAATGGTAGATCCGCAACAACCAGAAAGAAAGAAATCATGAAAAATCAAAGTATGTTATCATGTTGTACAAAATGGGTTTATTGTTGCAGTTTATTATATTATATCTCTGACATTGTTATATATAGGCTCAATTGATTTGGCTTTGGGACCCACCGTTGCCCCAAGGGTGACAAGCCACAACCCAAACCATAATTGTATTTGTTATGTATAAAGCAAAATACTGTATTTTCCCCACAAACCACTATTGAATAACCTAGTCCTTTTAACAGACTCTGGTTGTGCGACCCACCAAACATGGTTCTGCGACTCACTTTTGGGTTGAGACTGCCGGTTGAAAGGAGAGTTAGACATGCCATATGCCCTCATCAGTTGTTTACACTAAACCTACTTTCAACCTGTTAACTACCTGTTACGGTGAACTGAGAATTGGGGTTGTTGGGTCACCTGGCCCTCATTAGCATGCCTATGGCTATGCTAATGCTAATGACCGAACGCCCCAGAGCTAGCATAAACATTTGAAGCTCCAGGTTTCTTTATCTTTATTCATTATTGGAAAATCACACATTTAAAAACAAATCTGTGCCACTTTATGCTCAAAGCACAATTCATTAGTCCATGGCATATTCGGATCTGACAACACATTCTCAGAGCCATCTCTGTAAACCAGTCCATTTAAATGAGGACGTTGTACCATCAGTTGTAGCCCCCCTTTTGCGCAGAGGATAATTGGCAACAACTTTGAGCCTTCAAATCTTGGACCATGACCCCGTTGGTCTATGTTCCGCTAACTTACATGTCAAAATGTCTATCCGCAATCACCTCGTCTCCACTCATACAATGTAAGTCGCTAACACAATATAGCCTAATGAGAAGTGGCCTGTGTATGGGTGTCTATGTGGGTTGCAGCTGCCATGTGGCTGTGACATGCAGTTAATAAGGTGTCACCAATGCGCGTGTTTCAGACGGGATGCTTTATTCATTCGCAATATCTTACATTTTAAATTTATCTAGAGAAACAGTGGCTATGGGGACACGCAAAGACAAAAAAACAACATAAAAAAGAGATCTACATTTTGAGTGATTGGAGAGTGACAGTTACTATGGGGGGATGGTAGGAGAAGCTATATGTAAATAGATCTCTCATTATCCAAAGTAAACCCGTATCAAGCTTGCATATGTAAACAGCAGAGGAGTGCGTGTCGTTATTCATAAGATATGTAGAAAGCAATGATAAATCAAAGCAAGGGATGATAAATATGCATGTCAACTAGTGTAGTTCACATAATAAGCCTTAGCACATGTCCGTTGCAATTCTCACTTGGCCAACACGGGAAATTAAAGGTTTTAGATGAATTGCTGAATGGGATTCTGGCACTTTTCCCCTGCCCGCTTTTGCTGATACTGTAGGAATTCTGTATCTACACCACTAATGTTTATTTATTATGAATTTTCAAAACCGTACAGGGGGGTCTAAAGATGAAGGGGACCGATCTACATATATGTAAAAGGAAATCACTTGTGAGGGCATAATATGTAAGCTACTTTTACAGTCCCAACAAAAGGAAGCCTACTTTCTGTGTCAATATGAATATTGATTTGGAGATATGACAAAGAGTGCGTGATGCTGCTGCTCTCATGTTTATGGATCAGAAATATCAGATGGAAATGTGAACTGCCACGAATCAAAGATATGGAGTGTTTGCGTCAAAAAATGTATGTGTTTTTTCAAAGACTGACGGCTCTTTACAGGACATTGAGGACCACGAATAGAAAGGCAGTTCACTCACGTTACAGCGTGTTTTTAATTCAAATTTTTCAAGCGAGACCGAGAGATAAGTAAGTAAAGGAGTATCCATGAACGCAGCAGGTAACAGAGGAAATTTATTCATAAAAAAGCGTTCGAAAACGTAAATTGTATATATTAAAAATGATTGGCAGCGGTGTCGCAGGTTTCATTTTTATTTGCGCGCTGGGGGGAAAGTGGTCCGCTCAGGTGAAATTGCCTCAGAACAGGCCGGGCCATGCCATTGATATTTATAACATGGAGACGACAGAGGACTGCCATTACGGGCCGCCTCTAAGAGCAAGGCAGAGGAGAGACTGAAGTGCACCATGGGAGAAAAATATGTATACTCAGAGCATGGGTTTCAATTTCATCAAGATGTTTTTGGAGCGGAAATGGTAATTGCCAAAACATGATGGCAAAAAAGTATAAGGCGAGATAAGAAAAAAATGAAATGAAACCTTTTTCACCCACTCATGCACAAGCAGCCACTCAAGCAACTTTGGGCTTTGGGAGGGACCGGCATTATGCAAACTTGCCTTTTGTAACACTTTTATTTATTAAGGCTAAACAAGGTGTAGTTATAATAAAGTGTTACTGTGACTTTTTAGAGCTTTTTACCATCTTTGGATCTTCGCTGGCTGTACTTGAAAATCAGGAAGTGAAACTACAGGATATTTTGTCTCAGCAGTTTTAGATTAATATGTGCTTTTCTAGCCAACAAAGTGTACGACAGTGATAAAGATTTTTGGCATCATTGTCGGATATCTGCAAAAAGCACAACATCCCTCTCTTTAATATCGCTCTCTGATGAAAACATTAGTGATTTGCTAATTGCGACCATTCCGTTTGCGATTTCGATTCAATTTAGTTTCATTGCGCAGCTCTCACTGAAAGTAAGCACCATTTCCTCGTTTGGCCGACGGTGCTCTGAGCTCTGCTTCCCACACAACAGTAAACAATGCTTTCTCTAAAGTCCCCTCTGAAGCCCGCAGTCAGTCCTAAAGAGGTCTGAAAGAGTCTAGCGCTGCTGTTTCTCGGCGCGTGTCACTTGTGGTTTGGTCAGTGCTCCGCTCGCAATGATGCCGTGCCCTCTGGTTTCCCCGACAGAGCGCATCATCAACAAACACACACGACGCATAAACACTCGCCGTCACGCCACTTTGCATTACCCACAAAGCCGTGGCCTAAAAAGCTCCAGCTATATTGCCATCGCACAAACTCACGTCTACGCATAAAGATTCACCTAAGCACTAAAATGTTCTCTTATGTGCATTTAGGTGAGCTGTCAAACTAAACAGAAGAGACAAGTTTAGGGTAGATTCTCCAGTTTGCAATAACACCCAAAACTAGTGCTGTGAAGCAACAGAAATAACACACCAGCGCTGGAGGTCATATGTCCTCCTGTGGACACCGTGGTGATGTCAGCAGTGGTTTGTAGCAGATAAACTTTATTGACAAGAATGCTGATGTTAAGCAAAAAGAAAAATATCTAGAGGATATTTGGTGCGTCCTATTTTCACAATGTGGCTATTGTGGTCTAGTTTCATGGCTTTGTTTCACTTTCCTCACACTGAGACAGGGCTTTGAAATGAAAAGAGAACAAATATTTTGCTCAGAGGTGAATGAAGTGATGACTAAACTCGAATTGGCTAGAAAAAGAGTTGTATTTGAAGCGAGGAGAGCCTGGTCCCTCTTCACAGCAAATCATTTGTCGTCAGCGTTTAGGAGCAAAGCAAACCCAATAACTTCAACTCCATTAACACCGTTTAGTGCTTTACCTGTCACTTTTTCACTCACGCAAGTTTGTTTTTCGACGTGAGAAGTACCTACATTTCTCATAGCGGTTAGCCAGACTTTCAGTAGTCCCGTCCATCCCATCCACTCCAGTTCCAGAAGAGAGATTTCCTTTCATTTTTCCCATAGACATTACAAAACCATTTTTTGAAAAACTAATGGAAATTTTACTTGTGGCTTACCTCTTACATTGCTGAATGCTATGGACAGTACAAGCTACTGTGTGCCTGTGGTAAGTGTACACTTTCTTTAGGACAATGCACAGAGCAACAAAAAATGTTAAGTATTCCACTAATGCTCCTTTTCGACTTGGTGTGCTTCAATCCTTCACTGTTTGGACTCTCTCATCTTCTATTTCCATTAGAAATGGGACGTTGTTGTTGTGTGTGACACTCCCACAAACGCACAACACTGAAATAGACATTACTGCAGGAACAACAGAACTGCAGTGAAAGTTTTGTGAGCCATGATGAAAACGCTGTGGACAAGGCCAAGGCAAAAACTAGAAGAAGAAAGCAGCTAAAAGACAAACTATGAAAGTAAGCTACGTGCAGATGTTATGCTAACAGCAGCTAAAGTTGTGCTACGGCGGCTAAATGCTAACATGGCATCTAATATTTTCTGAAATATTAAATCAGAAAATGATTTAATATGACCACCTAAAACAGGCGCTCACTAAAACCACCTGTTTTAGTGAGGGCGGTCCTCTCTCCTCTGGCCGATCAGAAGCCAGCAGTCTGTTCACGTCACAGTATTATCAGTTCAGCGCTTTGACTCAGGGTTGAGGATGGTCCCAAAACTCGTACCTAGCTGGCATTGTCTGTCTTGATCTGGCCGGTGGAAACACTCGACCACGCGTGTAGACCCGTGGAAAAGGTACAAAAGTTGGTTAGGTTACCACACAACCTATTAAACCCAATTGTTTTCTTCGCGCTATAGTTTGTGTATTCACCTTCTTCATAAATCTTTAATAAACTGCGTCAACTCTCCAAAAGTCAAAAAACCTTCAGATGATCTTTTCAAAATCTAAAAATCGACCCCCTCCGAGCCTCGCCACGGGAGTTTCACATCACTGACGAGACTAAACTGACAGATGAAACAAAAATAATCACGCTGTCAAGTTTGCCACACATTTTGAAGTGGCTCCATCTTGGGTTTGTTTGGCTGTTTCTTCTTCATTTGACCCCCCCTCCCAAAACAAAAACAAAAATTAAGAAAAGGAAAGGGCTCCACGCATTAATATTGAAAGAAATAACGACAGCCAGCCGTCGACAAAACAGCAAGGAGCGTTTTATTTTTAGGTCAACTGTAAAGATGACAAGTGATGTGCGAAAAAAAAAGAAAAAAATCAAACCTATTTCAACGTTGTTTTCTCTCGAGTCACATTATGACCCAGTTCTCTTCTTTTTATGTGTATTATTTATCTTTTGAAAACACAACAATAGGCTTTTCATGCAGAGAAAAGGGGGGGATGCGCTGACAGGCAAATCCGTACCTTTTTAAACAACGCGGAATAAAAGCGCACTCCTTTATTTGTTAATGATCAAGTTGTTTACTTTGTGTATTTGATGGTATTGCGCGGCTGACATGTTGTTGACGTTGCGGGTTTTTCTGAAGTCATTTCAACGTTCATTATCGGGATGGGGGGGCTCTGTCTGCACGTGAGAGAGAAAGTACATGTCAAACTGCGGCGTTTCATCCGCGGCGTTAAAAAGACACTCCTGCCTGCTCCCGCTCTGACAGCTGTATTCATAGGCACACACGCACGGAGGCGAAAGCGGGGTGACGGCAATTCCAGACACCGATATGTGTGGAAGTACACGCGTCTTTTTGGACCTGGAATAGCGCCATAGGTAGCTGCAGATGCAATACCGTCCTTCCTACTATGGTCTACTCACTTGACAAGAGACATTTGAACAAAATAAAGTGCTCATCAAAAAAAAAGAGCTTTTGTCTGGAGGACGTTTCGACTTTCACCTAAGAAGCTTCATCAGCAAATGGTCTTCTTGCTTCTAGGGATGCACTGACGCTTGCCTGTCTAAACTGGGCCATAGCGCAGATTCTCCCGATGCAGTGTGTTGTTTGAGCAGTGTGAGTGCAACCAAACCTACCTCTAGAGTTTGAAAACCCAACAAAGAAGCGCATCTCACCAATGGAACTATTTTATGCTAGTTTTGATATGTGTCCAATGAATGTGATCAGCTCATAATCAGTTTATACATTCAATGGACTTTTTTTTCTTCTTCAATGGCAATGACAGGCATAGCCCACGAGGACAATGCCATGATTGACTGGGCTCAAATTGATCTATTGATGGAATGATGGAACATGGTCATTCAGTTTTTTTTCTGGTCAGCCAACCATCATTTTTTGGGGACAGCGCATACAGTATTTGCTAAGTGAAATCTAAGCTATTCCCCCGATTTCTTTCTCCAAATTATTCCACTTTTAAAAGTCAACTCTACATCTTACAGTATTACGCTCACTCTTTGAAGAGCACCTGTATTCTTGCCTTTTTATCTACGTACCCTCTGGCAGCACTCACTTTCTTCGTACTACTACATCTTTTTGTGTCTCAAAGGAGTGTAACATGTATATTGTAAGCATCCCTAAATTAGGAAAAGGAAAAATTAAAAACCATGGCAAGCAAGCTACCGTTTCCATCTCTCTATGTCTCTGAGGCACAAAAATTAAAACTTCATGTTTGATTGTTGACAGAGAGGTCATCAAGCCCCGTTCTATTAATGTCTGTGTACATCAAAAGGGGACCTTCAAGTCATCTCGTCCCAGTATTTACCAAAACTTCACAGCGATATGGCGCGGTCTCAGTTGGTTTGTAAAGAGCCATAATTCTTGGTATCTTTTTCCTGATAGCAGCGTTGCCTCATGGTCTGCCAGTGCGGGAGGGGGAGATAACATCGGCGTGATTTACTGTATGTAAAAGATTAGACACCATGTCGAGTGTAGTGGGAGCCTTTTTGATTAATTCATGTGTTGATGTGCGAGTGTGTTGGTGTCAGGGAGATGGATCAGTGATGCTGTGTGTTGTACGCCCGTGTGAGCGCGCCTTGTCAATCACCACCGTTAAGACGGAGAGCGGCGATCCGACTGTCCCTGAACTGCGGCGCGTACATCACACTTATACTTATGTACACTCTTTATTTATTCACGTTAGCAGCGTGGAGCTGTGGGGAACTTCAAGGTCAACCACATGCAATCTGATACAGAAGTCAAAATGTTCAGCTCTGTTACAAACTTCAGTGTGTGAAAGGATTTTGCAACGCCTGGTAAAACGAGAGAAATGCCATAATACAAGAAAGTGGAATAGTGTGGCAATTTTGCTGATTAAATGATAATTACTAAAGTGCACAACAGTTATATTGGAGGAGGAACCCCTACTTCTGATGTAAATAGTCAGAAGTAGGGTTAGAAGTAGGAGGCGTAGAAGGACCTCCGACACAAAAGACCACAAGTCTCTATCACTTTTTGTTCCAAAGTTATGTCCGAAAATCTGCAATGTTATACATGGCGGGAGCATGGACCTCATGGGGTTCAAAAATTAAAGCGCAATTCGGCAGAAACAGAAACATGGTTAGTATCTTTTTGGTAGCAATGTTAGTAGTTAGTAATATTAGTATTATTTTCCTTATTTCTATATTACCATGTTAAAACGTGACCAATATATATGTATGGTTTTAGTTTAGTTTGCATACTTCCAGAAAAAATAATAGTAATATTAGACAATTGTCTGACGAAGCTCTATACTAGAGCATTTATTTAAAAATGCCCAAAACATGAGAAACTATAGAGTCTATAGTTTCTCATGTTTTGGGCATTTTAATAGAATATAATTTAATAGGAATAAATACTTAATTATTTTGGATGTTACCTACAGCTTTTTCACAGGGGTTTTTCACAGTCATGTTTGCTGTGCAACATAAGTTTTGCTGTAAAACATAAGTTCCTTGGGTTTCTAAAAGTTATTATAAGTTGGTGACTGAAAACCATTATTGAGAGACATTTCACCAGCAGAGAAGCACATAAGATGTTATTGTACAAAAAAGAATAATGATAATATCAACAGATCTTTGCGTAGGAAGCTATTTTGTTCTCGCTGATGTTTACAACTTCTCAAGTGTCACTTCCTGAGTCCTCATTCATCAGCGTAAGGCCCTTAAAAATCATCACTATTAGCATTGTTACCATTAGCGAGGATCTCCCATTTCAGCCGATAACATGAAGTCTGCTTTGTAGCTCAGCGTCTCCCATTATCCCTTTGAAGTGGCACGCCCTTCCCTTTCTGCCCTGACCTTGTTTGAATAATGCGTTTACAGTGATGCGACGTGAGAAGCTCGGCAAAGCGTCTCATCTTGTTTTTTGTGTGTGTTTTGTGTCATTCAGAGCCCCCACACCCCATCGCCCCTCCACAGCTCCTGGGTGTCGGCCCCACCTACCTCCTCATTCAGCTCAACGCCAACTCCATCTTCGGGGACGGACCAATCATCCTGAAAGAGGCGAGTCTTAAACTCTGGACTTTGTGTGTGAGTTTGGGAGGAATACAGATGATAACAATGTTTGTATTATTTGCAGGTGGAGTATCGGATGACGTCGGGCACCTGGACAGAGACCCACGCGGTGAACTCGCCCAATTACAAACTGTGGCACCTAGATCCAGACACCGAGTATGAAATCCGGGTGCTGCTCACCCGGCCCGGGGAAGGGGGCACGGGCAAAGCGGGGCCGCCGCTCATCACCAGGACCAAATGTGCAGGTTTGTTCACGAGAAGTGTTTACGCTTAATTACGAAGATTACAAGATATCCCCATAGCTTTGTCTAGTGACAGGGTAAGGTTATCGAAAATATTATCTGCAGATTAAAGCCTGTATACCTGACATTTGGTTCACAAACAATGACAGACAGAGTGTGTAAATTGTGGTTCAAACTCATCCCTAATGCCTCTAAGCCACAACTGCCTGCTAGTTCATAATAGATAGGCTTTATATTTAGATACACACCACACAATCGAGAAGGACTTTTATAACACTAATAGAAAAATAGGGTAAAGGACACTTAAAACACTGAAATCCCATGCACATGATTGGCAGAGGAACCAGTTGTAAATGCTTGTTAGGGATTACAGTTTTGGAGGGAGAACTAGCAACAGCAATCTCTGGTAGACCGCCGGACCAAAAGAAAAGTAATCACAATAAAAGGTCACACGCTCCAATATTTGCTTGGACCGCCTTTAGCTTTGATTACAGCACATTCGCTGTGGCATTTTTTTCCTGCAATGTCACCGAGATCTTTTATTGTATCGCAAAGCCGTCTCCAGCACATCCCAAAGATTCTCAATGGGTTTAATCCATGTGTGAAAATGATGTCTCATGCTCCCTGAAGCACTCTTTCACAATGTGAGCCCGAAGAATCCTGGCATTGTCATCTTGGAATATACCCGTGCCATCAGAAAAGAAGAAATAATAATCCGGTCATTCAGGATATTTGGTTCATCAGCTGATCTCACTCTTTGGGCACATGGTGTTGCTGAACCTAGACCTGACAGGCAGTGCCTTTCTTAAAGGCTAATGGGTACTTTAAAATTTCATATTAAAAGTCAAGGTTCTGTTGTTATAGTAATGCAGCCATTGTTTCCACACCCTAGTTTGATTCTTTTTATTGGGTGAAATGTTCCGCATTGTGGCGTTAATGGTCAAGCTCACTTTCCAAGTACAGGATGAGCCCTTGCGAGACATTCGTACCCACTCCTTTCCACCGCCGAGTGGCCTTTGCGAGCTCACTGCCCACGAATCCTCTCACTTGTTCATCTTGTCTATCTCATATTTTTTAGTTGAAGTAATATTTGTGCTACGTTCCTGAAAAGTGGAGCTCCGGGGATCGAGGGGGGGGAAAAAAAAAGAATCATCTCGGTTTGTTCAGTGAGCTGAAAAACACTTGATTAAAAACACCACAGCCTCCCTTCTTCACCTCTTTCTACCTTTGGCACACACTCAATTTCTTATATCTCCGCGCTCTCGCTCTTATGCATTGTTCATGTTCCCGCCTTCTCCCCTTTTCCCCCCAATCCTTTTTTTTCTCCCCCCCTCTCCTTTCTTTCTTTCTTTCTTTCTTTCTTTCTTTCTGTCGTTCTCTCTCCTTCTCTGTGGATCAATAGACGCGGGGCAGAAACGCTGTCTGACATTTGTAGAAATAAACGAGTGAAATATAAACACGCTCAGCCTCGGGGAGAGAGGGGTGAGAGAGACGGCGCGAAACAATGAGAAAGCTGAGGAGGAACGGCGAGAAATGGGTCTCCGCTTGAGATGGAAGCCCGTAAGATTGACTGATGTGTGCCAGCGTTCGCGCGACTCCGTGCGCTCGTACCTCATTGACAGATAGGAAGCCAGTCTTGCTCCGAGGACGCGGGTATCAAATAGTTTTCACTGTAACAAGAACGGGAAATTAATCTTGTGTTCATTCAGAAATACTCGGATGTAAAGGCTATTGACATCGGGGCCTCAATATCGCCACTGTGCTATTGAATGGATGCGAAGTCTTTCAAAAGAAATGGAAGTAACATTGAATCATAGTTATACACGACGGCCGCAGAGGCAGAGTGGTTAACCTTGATGCCTGTAATAGAAATGCTAAGGTTAGGGTGTGTTATACTGCATGGGTTCTCCAACTGTATCACCGGAACTTTGGCTTCTCAGGGTCATCTATTATAGCGCAGTAGGATTTTGTTCATAATAAATAAAGTGGCAGAGTGGTTAGTCCTGATGCCTCTAATGACATGCCCTCCAAACAAGTGTCCATTGTCCGGCATGATTAGGTCAAACAAGGCTCAAGTCAACTGCAAACCTGAATAGAAGCACTATAGGGATAGATACAAGGGGGCGTGGCCTAGCTGAGGGGGAAGAAAACCTCTCGTTGGAATCACAATGTTTCACAATTTCGTCACACACAAATAAAGTCAAGCCAAAATCGGGTCCTTATATATTTTGTTTCACGGCAAATTGTTCAGTAGAAACGAAAAACGGAACTCATTGCTAATGTTAGCGTATCTAGCATGAAGCTAACGTAGCTTCCTGGTTAGCATTGTCAGTTTTTTAAGTATTTCTGGGCTGTTGAACCACTTTGCACCTCTCCATGTCTCTGTATCTTTATACAAAATTAAAACTATATAAAAAAAAACAGAATTTGTTTAAGTAATGGTAGAGAAATGGGAGAAATTCAGGTTTTTCTTCTTTGTTTTCCCCCTCTGACTGCTTTGATCATGACCATATATAGGCAGTTCCAAAGATGGCATCTGTATCTATAAGAAAAGAAGAAGAGAATTAACAGTGTTATTGATCTTTTTCAGTCCAGTTCTAGGAATATCAATGTGCACAGCCTCAAATGTGTTTTAATCAAATGTGTAATGTTTAAAACCATCACTTCTAAAAGTGATATTTTATATTTCAAATACATTCCTCTAAGTAGCAAATGCAAGCATCCATCAAATCTACATTGGAAATCCTGAAGCAATAGACCCTGCATTGACATGTCGTAGCTATGCAACTCCATTAAAACCCCTTTAATGCTCAGTTCAGTTAAGACCATTTGTTAAACAAATGAGGCGGCGCTGGCAGTTGGAGGAGCCGCTCCTCCCGATGCCCTCATAACTTTGTCATAACTTTGTCCAGAGAGATAGGGAAACTGTTTATTTTACTTTATTAACCTGCCTTTATCATAATACTTCCTTGGACATTATTTATTGTTGCCATTTTCCCCATCCGCTTATCCATGAGTGTAAAAGTCTTTTGCAGTATATTATTCCCTATCCATTGGGCAGAAGTAATTAATGCGATTTGAGATGATTTTGATATCCTTCCTATTCTATTATTGTGAGTAAGTGATATCTGCGCACCTCGCCCCCTGCCCTCCGATATCAACCGTTTACCGAAGGACAGAGAAACACATGGAGAGCGGGGGAAAGAAATGTTATTTAAATGGTAATGATTCCTTTGCCTTTTTCTGTTTGCCGAGGTTTGTCTCCCCCTGCCACCTGTAGTTTTCCGGCTGAATATTTAGCCCGGCGTAATGATGCCATGCAAATGCACAGACACTCTCGGATGTGTGCACAGGGAAGCTGAGGGGGGGCTGGAGCCAGGTCTGTGTCCGCACAAATCACGGCTTAGTTAAAAACCAATAAAGCTAATAACAGACGGAGGAGGCACGACACGCTGTGGACGAGCTATCGGCCATCACTCTTTACAGTCATACACGCTTCAACTGTGAGAGAGAATCATGCGGAAGCTCAGCAGCTTTACTGTCAGAAGCATGGCAGCACAGTGGTTCATATACTCTATCCAAATACTCTTTATTCATATGGCACATTTTAGCAAGTCCTTTCCAAAGTGCAGAAAAATATTAAACATAACAAATAATGTCATTTCCGGATTATAGCCACTACCTTTTTCCCATGCAACCTATACAACGTTACGTGCCAACGGCGTAGAGTTTGGATCTTTTGCCGGAGCCCAACCAGAAATTTGGGCCAATATGTCATATGAAGGAGTTGTCCCGTAGTTCAGCCACTTTATGCTCTTTATCTCAGAACAGTTTTAACTCACAGTGGGCTAAATATGTAGTTTGGTGAATGAATGAAACGGCGATGAAAGAGGAGGGACTGTGGTGCTGCTGTCCCGCACAGCGCTCATCTCTCGGCCCTGGTGCAGTGTGTGTGCTCTCATGTTATAACGTGGACAGACACCTGTGGCTTATACACAAGGGCGGCCTATATATGTGTTTATTCTCAATAGTCCAGAATTTACAGTTCTTGATTTAACTTCTCTCGTTCCTACTACAGTTTTTTTTTCTGTTGCTCTGCTCTGCACATTTTCTCAAAACAGAACTGACATTTTCTAAATTAAATGTTCAACTTGCAAATGTGTGAGCAGCTTTTGCAAATTATAAAATCATTTTCTTGTATTTTTAAATAAGCAATTGCTTCTCGGTACATTGTTTCAAATTATTTTTGAGCACTGTTGGCAGAAAAACCAAAACATTAAAGTTGTGTTTCACGTTGGACCCACAACGGTTTCACCAACCATAATCAGAAGTCATAATATCTCAAGCGTGGTAAATAGTTCTGTATTACAACAGGGAGATGAGGCCCAAACAAACAAATACTGAATCGCTAACCCTTGTTTTGATGACAGTGAGGTCATTCTTCTTGCTAGACAAAGCAATCGTGACCTGGCAGTTCGCTGAGTTATTTACTATTATTGTTTTGGCTAATGTTGCTCTATGGACACTGTTTCCTTTTACAAACAAAACGGCAGATTTTGGTTAGTTTCAAACATTGATCCCAGTCTCTATTACACTACAGTGGCTTCTATTTCATTGAAACCACGAACAATCAATGAAATAATATGAAGCAGTTGATTCATATTCAGCTTCCACACGTGTACTTCTGTTTGGTGATACTGTATTTAGCACAAAGCACGAGTTCACTTTTTTCATATCCATCTGGACTTCTCTGTGGCGCCTTCGCTCCCGCTCTTCACTCTTTTCCCGCGCTGTGATTTATTGCTCTTGTCTGAAGGGTGAAAAATAATCAACTTGGAGTGAACAGAGAGGCTGCGGCACCGGGAGAATAAGAAGGTGAAGTAGACAGAAGTAGCTTTTAATCCCAATCTTGAATTTTCTGCCGAAAACCCCTCGGTCACGGCAGGTTAGACACACAGGGAGCTCGCACTTTAAAGCCACGCTCACACACACGGCGAAGGGCACGCGGCGCCGGATAACCCACAGTTCAGTCCGGCCACTCTATTTCACATGTGGTGCACAAAGTCAGCATCACTTGGATTAAAAAAAAGAATGGAAAAAGTGGTATTTTCCCCAGACACAGACAGGAATCTCGAGCGGTGTGGTATTAGAAATGAACAGGGAGATTTGACGTTTTATGTCAGCACAATGGGTATTTACTGCACGTTTCATTGTGTGTTCTCACAAATACAGGGTTAGGCCTATACTTTTCATCTTTTTAAACAGTAGTGATCGTAGATTCAAGGCCACACTGGGGAACACTCCAGGACAAGTGTTGCCACATCTCAAGGGCAACTATAAACTGATATAATACAATACAATACAATACAATACAATGGATTGTTCTGGTCCAATACTGATACCGATATGAAGGGGGTTAGCATGGCCGATAGTCTACAGTTATGTGGGATGTGGGATTTTGTAAGGCCTATATTGGTTGAAACGATATGCCGTGAATGTTACGTTCCCATTTCCCTGTAATAACTCCGGTGGTGGAGGTACAGACTTTTGTTTCACTTTACACATTGGGATGAGGCAAAGACAGTTAAGTTCTAGTTTCCTCGTCTTGCTCATGACAGTAAGGGGATTAGCGGGAACTAATTGGACAGATTAACTTGGATTTAGCCACGAATCCTCCCTACCTTTCTGCGTGTGCCAGGCTCCTTTGCTCTCCCCTCCCTTTCCCCTTGCCTTTCATGTACAGTGTAATCCTTCTCCTACCCTCCCGCTACAGCACACGACTGTACATTTGAGCTCCCGAGACAACACACTTTATTCTTGAAAAATATTCAATTTACTTTCATTTTTCTTTCGCTGAACGTCCTTTTAATCCACACCTCTGGATTGGGGCGATATGGCGCTGGCTGTCCTCGCCTGTTATTGTTCCTGTTTATTGGTTTATTGTTGATGTTTTTCAAAGCAGTGCCGGCCGAGAACAAAGGCTGTTTAGTTTCGGACGTGAATCCCGGCGTTTGTCTGTCTCTCGCGGAAGAGGAGAGGGGGACAAGGCGGCCTCTGTGGTGGTGGTTCACCGTTGGATGGGCTCCCGCTAGTTTCTCTGGCTTCGCTCCAAACTAGTTATCGCCTGTCCTATTTCTCTGCCTCAACTCTCTCTCTCTTTCTATCTCTCCTCCATTGAATCCCTGTTTTCATTTTTCTACACTTACTCTTTGTTTTCAATGCGGCCCTTCTCCCTCTCTCTGCTCAGAAGTTTGCCCTTTCTCTCTGCCTCACCGGTGTCTGGTGATAATGCCAGTTTGAACACGTTCGATGGGAATCTGATTGCCTGCTTAGATTCGCTCACCCAAAGCTTACGCCACCGATACCTGAACTTTTTCTATTCCTATACAAAAATACTTGTCATCTAGAACCATAAAACAGTACAATAATGTAAATTTCTTTTGAATTTGTTACTTTCTTTAGTGCTGTTCCTTGACCCAACAGGCATCAAAAGTTAGTATCGAAAGAAAAAGATATATTTGTTTAAGAGATATATATGTCCGGAATCAGTTTGAATGAGACCACATCAAAAAGTTGCAAATGTAAGATCTGGTGACGGATTTCAGTAAAAGTTGATATAGACCCATTTGATTTGCTGTTGTAGCCCAAAGATATACACAAGGATGGCAATGAATCACAAAATATTCCAACCGAGAAAGTTAGGACACCCAAAAGGTACATTTTTGCAAGCCTTCTGGATATTATGTCTGCATATAAGATATTCTTTATGCAAACAGCTTGCATCCATCCAAACAGTGTGACATTAGAGTCTCCTCTCAAATCTAAAATGCCAAACAAGAAAGAGGAAACTCAATAAGACCTGCTATTTTTCTCTTTGTCACCACCTCATTGTCTCCCTTCCCCACTCTCGCAGTAAATAGACAGCGATAAGGAGCAATGCATTATGGGTCACGGGGGAAATGGCTTTCGATAGCGCAGGTGTGTGTGTGTGAGTGTGAGAGTCATCGAGGGGTGGCCATATATTTACTTTTAATTCCATGTTGAAAACCATCCCAGTGTGAAGCGCCGTTAGCATCAAGAGACCCCCTCGAAATCAATACAATTTATTACCCGGGCCTAACCGTGCGCGCGCCGCTCCTAATAGCCAGGTTTATGGGGAGGACCGCGAGTATCGACCCGGACCGGGAGACAGGCGAGGAAGGAAGAGACCGACAGAGAGAGAGAGAGAGACGGCTGCCCTGGCGGTTCTCCATCTCACTCCATTCAATTTAAATGTCAACCAAGCAATAACACAGGAAAAAATGAAAAGTCCTGACCTCTAAGCACACGCGCACGCGGTTAAGTCGGCGTTTGCCCATAATTACCCGACCGCTGCGCCCGCCATCTTTATTCATTTTGTCTCACATCAACGCTCGCGCCGTTATTAGCGAGCTGTTTACATTCACATAAATACAATGGGGCGCGTACTTTAGCGGTCGAGGGCCAAGCTAGCGCACTGTCACTTCCTAAAGGCGAGATAGTCGTCTTGTACTCACTTTTATCTATGTTATAATGTATCTGCATCAAAAGCACTCCAGGAATTGTCAACGGATGGCCTGTGTCTAAAGTTTATTCATAATCACAAGGCAATGTTAGTGCTCAAATTGCCTTAACTGTGATGCAGTAAAGGCTAAGCAACTTCAGAGATAGTTTTTGTATTCAGCTGAGCCCTTCACAGCAGAAGAAATTACCCCATTTTGTAATTCTTAAACAGGAGTTCTTGTGTTTTTCTACATCTCACACCTCAGCACACCATTTAAAGTGATAGTCTGTAAGTTTTTTTGTTTTGTCTTTTGTACAAATTTAATAGATTACTTATAATTGACCGCCTGGGCCTGAAATTTGATGTAGCATAAGTCGTAAAACGTTTATTCCCCCCCTTTGCTGATCTCAGACACTAATCAGTGCCATCACATTGACCAATGAGATGTGCTTTCCCGTGAACCGGCCTATCAGGATCATTTACCTTTGAAAAGTCTCTCTCCTCATTTTGCAAAATAGGAGCAGCTTTCAGGTCCAATCAGGAGCGGACTTGTTAGTTTACTTTTGAAATCCATCTGTCTTTCTCATTTTGAAATCTTACAGAATATCACTTTAACTGCCTTAAGAATTGTGCCTTGTGAATTTGCTTTGAACACTTAAGCAATAATATATTATGCACATCTCGTAGCATGGTTGGAGTGCCCTCTGCAGGCAGCAAGGGGAATTGCTGATGACAAACTTTCGCTAACAGCAGGGGAACAAATTGATGCCACTACAAGAGGACATGCAGTTAATAGTAATCTGTGTAACATATAAACATTGTTCATGTTACCTCATTTTTAAATGTAGAAAAGGTCCAAGTACCTCCTAGCTACAGTGCTCTATACCTCATTCCTGTTTATCTACAGGCACCGTTACTACACGCTGGATATTTTAAGACACTTCACTACATTTCAATCTAAAAATATTTCCTACTGGACCTTAAAAGTAAGAGTCAGACTTGCATTCGCCCTTGACAGATCCGTCTTATTATTAGTAGTTTTATTAAGACCTGCGCGCACATCCACACACACACAATCTCTTCCCTCTTCCTCCCTGATTTAATCTTGATTCTGTCACAACCCGGAGCCCGCGTGTGCGCCTTGGCGGGGGTAATAACCGTCTGCGCGTGAGTGGCAGGTAGATAATGGCTTGTCAGAAGAAGCGACAAGTTTGTGTCCTTGTGTTGTCTTCTCCCTAAGAGTCAGGGAAAACAGTCCGATCGCAGAGAAGGAGACGGTGGAGAAAAGCTTGCGTCTTTATTTAAGGTGGAACTGTCTTTTTTTTTTGTTATTAAATTTCAGGAAGGACACAAGGAGTAGACAGTAGAGTCAACAAGTGATGTGACAAGGTGGCTGCTGTCTCGCCAAATGAACACTTTTCCTCTTTTTTATAGGACACAAAGATGAGGTTTAATTATAGTTTGGCGAGTTTGGGCGTTTCAAGACAATGACAAGCATTTTGAGGGTAGACAAAGACAATTATGAAGAGTGTGCCGGCATTTTTTTTTCCAGCACGTCTTTGGGGCTGTTGCAAACAATTTGGCAGTAGATTCATTCAAGCTCTATATTTATCCTTTACTGCGCCAGTTTTAGATTTATGTGCATTGTATTGATGGTATAATGCAAGATATAAGCATTAAGTGGCTATTTTATGACAAAAATCTGATATGAAACATTTGCAAATCTTACTGGGACCCAAAATTTTCAGGCAAAACATTGCCTAATCCGTGAATAGGTGTTTTTGTCCAGTAAAAAAAAAAAGTTTTAAACAAAAGCCTTTTGAAAATATACAACACAAAAGATTGGATACTGGCTACCAATTCTTGTGTGCCATACAATTCTTTGCACTCTTTCCATAATCCAAAGCAATCCTTGAATCCATTTTGCCCACAATTGCCTCATGTTGCAGTACCAAGGCTCAACTTTTTTTTTTTTTTCTTTCAATCTGTCCAAAGAAGGCATAGTTCATATCCATCAAGGTTGAGAAATATTGAATAAAAGCTTTCTTCACTTGGCAGCTGCTTTTGATAGATGAGTTGCCACAGGAGCTAAAGGCCTGGCTGTTTTGTGCTAGGTGGTCAGACAGTGCCGGCCGGTGACTGGGGGAATCTGAGGAAGGTAAACACGCCAGACACGGCGGAGTTGAAGGATATGAACTGGCAAGAGAGACTTGGATTCACTGTTGGCAGAAAGAGAGTCGTGAGCAAAGACAAAACTTACTTCGACCACCACCGAGCGAGCACTCACACACTCCATCCCAATTCTTAATGTGGTTTTCCTTTTTTTTTTTACAATGATCGGAACATTGAAATTCAGAAGTGTGCCCCTGGGACAGTACACCGGGATGAGGGGGCATTTTTGCTTTCGTACACATGACATGCTGCATTGAAGTTCAGGCTTAAGCCACAGTTACACAGTATATCTCGACTTAAAACTTTTATAAAGCCTTTATTTGTTAATCTGATACAAGCGAACATTCCGAGAAGGGTCTGGATGCAGCGAGTGGAGGGGCGCGTGATCAGTGGAGCTCCAGGAATTGACATCACCTCTGCAAGACAACGCTAGATCAAACTAATAAAAACTAACCCTAAACCTAACCTTATGAATAGTGCCTGCCTGACTTCTGTTTGGGTAAGGATCCTTCGTCACATCTGGCAGAGCTGCAGATGGCTCTCAAACAGCCATACGCTCGGTGGAGTTAACTGGCTTTTCTCCAACGAAGCCTCCTTAAACCAGTTCTGCGCTATGGGAACTGGATGCACCAAGAGGGAAGAGAAGAGAAAGGCATCCACTTCTCTGCTGCAGAAAATGAGCTACAACGTCCCAGAAAAAGACCTTCTGGACTCCAGCTCCAGTGGACAGGTCACTAAAGAACCTGTCCCAAAATGCTGCTCCATCAGATTCCAGGAGGGACATGGCGTCCTGAATCCCGTCCACGTCGGGCCGAACTTTGCTTTGGACATTACCAGCGTTTAGGAGAAGCGTCTCCTTCACAAGAACGAGCAGGGGATCTCCACAGTTCAGAGGAGAACCCTCAGGTTTTCCAGGCTGCACCAGAACCAGAATATTTGTATTCGCTCATTGCTAATGTGAGATGCACTTTATGGGTTTACGTTTGCCCAAAAATCTGAAAAAAATTTAATAAAATAAAAAAGACTACGCACTACTTTAGAGATTGCCTTAATCATGTCTAGGATATGGATATTTGTTTCCATATATACTGACATGTATTGGCAGGATGGGTATTGTTTGCATAAAGATAACTCCTGTTCAGACATGGCTTTAGTCAACCCCTGGTTCAGTCTTGGCTGAATCTCTGTGCGCTCCTGATTTACTACTCCCCATTTGCAAAGAGGCCCGTTATGTGCGTGTGTAAATGTAGGGGGACCTGGGGGGGGCATATCGATCCGGTTAAATGAGCCAGTTAAGGTAATTAAAGCCCCGAGCTGAGAGCAGGGGAAGGTAGATTCTATTGACAATAACAGTTCTCAATCCGCATAAGATAGGAATCAGAGGCGTACCTTGCAGGAGTTATTGCATTTCACAAATGGCTTAATGGCATCAAGGAGCGGGAGGGGAGAGAGAGAGAGACGCGCTCGTGAAATACTGTTGTTGTACTTTAGGGACAGTGCTGAGTCAGCGCGGTGTGCTGAGGGGGCCTCTGGCAATACAAAGCACATTTGTGTCATAGTTTGTTCATTTATTGGAGAAATCAGCTAATGGTGCTGTGCCCCGGAGTTTCAAACAATAGACTACGATATCGGCAATTGAAAAATCGGTAGCACTTAACTTTACAGCATAGTAATAGCGTGGTGCCTGAAGTATAATAGCACGGCCCTAATGATAACAGTACATACAACTTATTTATTTTATTGTAATGGGGATCATTTTAATTCATATTCTTTATTTGTATGTTACGCTTTATTCATAATCTCTTTCCCTCATTTATTCCAGAGCCAATGCGGACCCCAAAGCGCCTGAAGATCGCTGAGACCCGTTCCCGTCTGATCGCGGTGGACTGGGAGTCTTTGGGTTACAACATCACGCGCTGTCACACCTTCAACGTCACCATCTGCTACCACTACATGACGGCCGACAACCGCAGCAAGGCCGACTGCCTGGACATGGACCCCAAGGGTGAGGGCGCCGGCTACCTCTTACACTCACCAACCCAGTATATTATGACAGTATTTGGTCTTACATCTACTAAGTGTTTTATCTACTGACACTACTCTCACTTCAGTTGATACATTTTTGCAACTCTACTCACCCAAACTGCTTTCCCCACCCTCTCTATTCAGCGCCGAGGCACGTGGTTGGAAGCCTGCCTCCTTACACCAACGTTAGTCTGAAGATGATTTTGACCAATCCGGAGGGACGCAAGGAAAGCGATGAAACTATCATTCAAACAGATGAGGACGGTATGTATCGCAAAATTGGACACATGCCACATCTTTCCTCAAGTGGCTTGAATGACAGCACAGTTATTTTTTACCCACAACGCACACATTTTCAAAGCAAAAGAAAGAATAGCCTGGAGTATACCTACTACACAAAACGGAAGCTGGTTCTGATGCGTATTCTGTTTAGTTTGGCTTCTTACCTAAATCATTGTTTATTGATTGAAACTTCATCAGATGACATCTAAACATGTGATTTTCAAAAAAGGAAGGCCAGATTTATAGGGGTTGGTGGGACTAGATTTCATCCTGCCTGCCAGATTAGCATATTGTCTTTTATTTTGGTTTCCTTACGTTATTTTTTATGTGCTATTTGAACAACAATGGAAGGCCACAAACCATATTCACAAGCAAAACATATTTTGATACTAAAATTCTATCAATGTATGCGACATAGAAGATTTACATTGTATCACCTTTTATATGCCTTTGTTTACAGTCCCAGGATCCGTTCCCAGCCAATCTCTCAAAGCCACTCCGTTCGAGGACAGGATTCTTCTGATGTGGAAAGAACCAACGGAGCCCAACGGCATCATCATACAATACGAGGTACCCTCTTTTACCTGCGGTAGCGCATAAATACTGTACACATTCAATGCTAACCCAGTGTTTTGCCACTCGCTGCCCCTCCACAGCTCACCTACAGCGGGCTAAGATCATTTGACCCGTCCGTACCTCTCCAGCGTCCGGGGATAACGGTGTCTTTGCCCTCCAACGCGACACATCACCTGTTTTCCCAACTTCACCCCGGGGTCACCTACCAGCTGTCAATCAGGGCGTCCACCTCTAAAGGCTTCGGACTGGCAACCACGCTCAACGTAACCACAAATATATCAGGTTTGTATTTGCAATGATTTCAATATCAGACTGTATTAGACTGCTCACTATACCACCAAGGTGAATGATGATTTAAACTGCATTGTCTTTCCAGCCCCCACTTTAGAGGAATATGATGGATCCGAGGCCTTTTTGAATGAAACAGCAACAACCATCACCATCCTGCTCAAGCCAGCCCAGGCCAAAGGAGCGCCAATAAGGTAGAAAACATTAGCAGAGTTGTTCTGGTTTAGCCCTCTGGGAGCTTTGGAGCTGCCAGAGGGGAAAAGAATTACTCTTTCACTCGTTACTTCAACAAATGTTGCATTATGGATATATTTTCTATCAAATAAAGGTTCATAAGTGCATTAATAACAGAGAATTCTAATCATAATAACTAATTGATCTACATGCTACATGCTAACTGCTAGCTTCAAGTGCCGTTTTTTCACTTCTACTGGACAATCTGCTTAATTTTCTAATACCAGAATGAGACTATACAATTACATGGACTAGAGCTGGGTACCATTAAACAATAGACTTGGTGTTTTCAGCTCAAATAAAAGTTTTTTCCCAATTTCCTAATTTTGTGTTAATAATAATTAATATTTTCCGTATTTTCTCCCCATTTTCCACCAACTTACCCCCATTTGTCTTTGACTTTTTGCACAATTTCTCCCCCATTTTATCCCCTATTTCTACCCAAATCATTCCCCATTTTTCACACATTTCTTGTTCAAGATGAACCTGATATTGTAAATTTGCATTATTGTTTTGTTAACTAGCTCTAGATGACAAATATTTTAGCATAGGTATTGTAAACCAAGTATCGTTAAAGTACCAGTATTGAACAAAATGTAACGGTGCCCATCCCTAACATGGACCCATTTTGATTTGAATTAATGGGGCCAGATCTTGTGCGCGATCTTGCATGTGGTGCAGGTTTTGCGCTAAAGGCTGCGCCACTAGGGAGAGGGCGTTATTTAAGAAAAAGAGGCAGACTGAGGCGTGGTTCATTACAAGCAGCACAATTGAAAACAAAAGCGAAATTGCCTTGAAAAGTCTGTTTTAGCGTCGGTTACACACGGGCTTACCACCCCTAACACCAAAACAACAACAGTTTTCCATAAATAAACCAAACATGCCTTCAAGTGCCACAACATCAGGTCCAATCTGCGTTTTAAGGTGACATTTCCATCGTGTCTTTACCTCCTGATGATGCTCCTTGTGTAGCCACAGCTCAGTCCAAAAGAAAGAAGCGCATTTTACAGGCCGCATAGCAACTTTTTTTCTTTTTTTCCAATTCAGCCGCTCCAAGAATCCTGCAGCTGTAGCGCAAATGTTCCAATACACTACAGTTTTCTTGCAACTACTGCATAACTCTGCAACTCCTCCACAGCCAATATGACAGTTTCTGATCAATTAAATCCCGTACATTTCGTAACTTTGCGCATTCGAACGGTGTCCAACGCGAGGCTGCTGCCTCTCTTTCCCCGCCCGCTCGGCGGAGGGACAGTTTTATTTCTTTAATCTTTATTAAACATTGCACGTTGCATCACGCATGTTACGCGTGTACAAGAGAATCCCCCGTCCCCCCTTCGCAAACCACCGCCTTCCGCTGGTCCGGGGAAAGCATGGGGAGGGGGCGGCACCACAACATTGCAATGCGAGTCTGTCCCCCCTTCCTGTCCTGCCAACTTTTTGCGCCAGGTATGACACTGAAGATTGCAAGGAGCGCCACCCGTCTGCGTACTCGTCTTCTTTACAGCCTGCGCTATGAACCACAAGATCTGGCCCTATATCTTTTGTGTTATGCTTATAGTAGAAAGTATCTATTTTTGCTATTTTGTCCTGTTTTTTGTTGACTTAGAACATATTAAATGCCACTTGTCTTATTGATATGGGATTGGATGAAAAATAACGCTATTAACTATATTACTATAACAACAATTACATTTCATCCTAGCATTTAGTTGGAAAAGCTTTGAGTAGCGCAGGCTCCAAAGTTCCCATTCATTGTGTGGGTTTGTGTAAGACAAGCACAGACTTTGAAGTCAATACACAGTAATTAGAATATTACGGTTGCACAACACAAAGCGTTTTATATACAATTGTTTCCTGCTTAGCACTATAATGAATCTTGCTTTTACAGTGCGTACCAGATTGTGGTTGAGGAAGTGAACCCACAGCGGTCGCGGCGGCAGGCTTCCTCTGACTGCTACGAGGTAATGATTGTATACTATGTTATAGATGCACTAACTTTAAATTGGCCATTCTAATTGCTTCCATTTCCCGCAGGTGCCAGTGTCGTACCACAGCGCTTCTACCAGTGGGTCTCCGTACTACTACGCCGCCCAGCTGTCACCCAGTAACCTGCCCGAGCCCCTGCCGTTTACCGTGGGAGACAACAAGACCTATCAGGCATGTTGATATTAGAGCCCACATTCTGATAACAGACTTTTTTCATTTTTAGATTTAATCATGATAAAAAAATGCTCTTCCCTCATGAAAAAAACATACCCAGCATTGCACTTTGTGCCTGAGTGAATCTGCACATTCAGTCTGTCTCCTTTTGTGGAGCTCGAAACGCTTATGACGTTTAATCCGCCTTAAACGAGTGCATTTTCACCAGTTCAGTGTTACCCAAATCTCGACTGGTGCTTACACCCTATAGGCCAGAGTAACGCCTCATTTGAAAGCTAAGATCTACAAAATGGATTTTAACAAATCTTTTTCCATACGTTGTTTCTGTGTTGTCGTCGCTTATGTCACATTCTTTTTCATAAAACATTTTTTGTTGCTCTTTTTTTTGCGTTTTCCTTACATTTGTGTTGCATTTTTGTCACTCTTCTGTTGCACGTTTTATCGCTTTTTTGTCACTTTTTGTCACTTTTACGCTTTTTTCTTCTGTTTTCTTCTCTCGTTTCTTCACTATCTTTGCGTTATTTTCTAGAAGCTTTAGATTTGGGTGAAGCCAAACTGAAAACAATGTGCTCTGTTCAGGTGGGGGTTAAGAGGTTACATAGTTGCCCATTTTGTCCAATTGTATTCTCTCTGTTTGAGGGATTGTTTGCAAATCTTTCACATTTTTTTCTGTCTGTGGCATTAAAAAGTAAAGTAAGTAAAAGTAGTATTAAACACCATTAAATTGGACTTGCTTCAGCCTGTATAAACCCTGGCCAAGAAATGTTCCCTCACAAACACATTGTTTTGAGATATAGACACTTAGTGGCTAAATGTCTAGACCTGTTTTAAAGAGATTGACTGTTGTGTAAAATAAAGTAAATGCAATCCTTCTCGTCACATTAATATTAAGTTTGAAGGTGCTGTGGAAAAGGGAAGATTGATTCCTTGTCAAACTCTCTCGAAAAGTTAAGTTAGTTAAGCCTCATTTTTGCGAAACTGCTCAACATATAAGGATTTGTAATATAAAATAAACCAACTAACTACTGTACGTCTTTGCACGATTGTTAATAAGCAGTTCATTATTTTATTTAAATGTCTTTTTTTTTCTCTTCTCACTGAAGGGTTTTTGGAATCCCCCGCTGGCTCCAAGAAAGAACTACAACATTTACCTTCAAGCCGTGAGCAGCACCGAGAGGGTAAATTAAATGTTAATCAATGCGTAATTACACACTGCCTTCCATACACATTGAGATTAACACGGAGTCACATTATTTAACACTCTCTTTTAAATCAAGCTTCACAATTCAAATAGCAAATGGGTCATTTGTGTTGCAGGAGACAAAAACGCAGTGTCTGAGGCTAGCTACTAAAGGTAAGTAAACAAATTATCTCTGGTCAATTGACATTTTGATGGGAAGCGCTCTGCTAATTACTCATAAAAGAAAAAAAACATTCTAGCCGCAGCGCATGTCATTAGCACAATTAGCTTAATGCAGCCAATTTATTCCCTTTGTCGGGTGTCGTTCGACGAAGCTGCCCGCAAATTTTCAATGCGCAATTATAGTTTACTAAATAAATGATGGCTGAGGAATGAAAGGAGGCTGTGGTCAACACTTTAGACACACTCAGAGAGACAGTAATTAATCTATCATCTACGACTCGCCAAATCGATTAGACGTGCGTGCAATATATTTGGACATAGAAAAGTCAATAGAAAGTCATTGTAGCTATTGCCCCTGCAGGGATATAAAAAGGCTAAACACCCTTCACTTTTAGATCGATAGTTTTCCATATGCAGTGAAGTTTTTGGGACTACTATTTCTAGCTAGAAGAAAGCTGCCAGTTATTGTGTGAATTACCATGCAACTAGCATGAACAACAAAAAAATTCCAGCAAAATGCAATACAGATGTAATAACTATTAGCGAATCCAGTTGTTTTTGTGTCGAACAACCAGGGAGCGTCTAAATGTCATGTTTCCACATCCAGCCATATGCCGAGAGATTATCAAACCGCTTTAGATGGTGTGGCTCTAATCCCGCCAGGATGGTGCGCGAAATAGCGGCGCATAGACACGAGCGCAGAGGCGCACGGGGAACACACTGTTTTCAGGAAAGATTTTCAGCAAAGCGACCAAGGGATCAGAGGTGAGCCGTGCGCAGTAAGAACATGGATAAACAGCAAAATACATTAACACGAGTGCAGTGGAGCCATTTCAACGGCTGAGCAAATCCTGTTGGTTTTTATTAGAAAAAAAAAAAAAGAGAAATATGGGGGAAGTAAACAGTTGTAGATCTGGAAATGTGGGCAATTCGGCTTCTTCTTACGAGCATGTTTGATCAATTAGTATTTGCTTTATCTCGTAAACGTAGATTACCCTTTTCACCAGAACAATGTTGTATCCATGATTTTGCTGAAAAGAGGTTTATTTTTCCCTCTTTTTACATTTTGTATGACCTTTTTCATTCCACTTCCTTATTGGTAGTGAATGCAAGATGTGATATGCATAGAAACAAAAAGGATAAGTGGTGTTTGATACTAACGTATGTGGCCAGTTAGCAAGCTAGCTCGTTCGGGAAACTTTTCAGAGTTCTTTAGCTTGTTCAAAGTGTTTTTCCGTTAGCCGTTAGCATTTAGCCATCAAACATCGCAATTTCACGATTTCGGCTGAACGATTTGTTAGATTTGCAATATTGAGGGTAGATTGAAAAAACTGGTACAAGAATCACACCCATTTCATATTTGTAGAGGTATAAAATACAGGGATAGAGTTTTGTGCTTTAGGTCAAAAGCGCCACTGCAGGTGTCATGGCATGTTGTATTTTTTTACGCGTTAATTGTCAGTGAGAGTAAATAC
The DNA here is from genome assembly GCF_951799975.1 of Gobius niger. Classification (NCBI taxonomy): domain Eukaryota; kingdom Metazoa; phylum Chordata; class Actinopteri; order Gobiiformes; family Gobiidae; genus Gobius; species Gobius niger. Next base: position 14,394,617 of record NC_136866.1, on the reverse strand, counting down.
TACGCTGACAGAAAAGACAAAGGGAGAGAGGGATATTGTACATTGTGCCACAACACAATGACACAATGGGGATATTTTTTTCGTTCAAACTTGGGTGTAAATACTGCTAAAGTGGCACTAGCCCACAGTTAGCTTCGCCCGTTAGCCTGCTAGCTTCTTCTGATCGTGATAAAACAAGTAACAAAATGTTCATCAACAGAATAAAAGCTGTAGAGTCAGAATACAATCAGATTCGTCGTCAACTGAGAGCAGTTAGGGAGATGTTTTCCATTAGTGTGTATTGTGTATTGTCGGGTCGGAGGCAGAGAAAGTTGCAAGTTTCTGGCCAGAGACACCAGGGGGAGATGAACCCCCGCCCCCCCAAAATTATTCTATTAATATTTGTAAAAGTTACTTAGTTCTGCTTTAAATGAGACCCTATGAAAATGATTTCACACTTTGATCTGTTCGCCATCAATCACACAAACTGACAGATGAGCATACAGTATTTTGTCTTCTCTATTTGTTGTTTGAGCTCAAGTAAATCTAATGGGAACGCCGCTACTGTCTGTCCTGACGAGTCCCGATTCAAATACGAGACGTCTTAGAAGGATGTTATTTTGTTACTATGCACTAATGGACAAAGTGCTCGAATGTCCTCTTCTTAATGTCCCCTCGGCATATTACGCACTCCCTCCCTCACCCACACGCCCCTCCGGTACAGGACGCTCCCCATTAGGTCACCCAGGCCATTGTGTCTTGTCATTGCGGCCCGAGGGGGGCAGCGGCTCGCGATTGTTAGCTGCCCGACCCGAATAGCGCTTTACATTACGAGCTTCCGCCAACACTACGAGGTCAAAAAAAACAAAAAAACAGTCTTTCAAAAACTGTTGTTCTCCTCCGCTTTGACGGCTATTGTGGCCCGTCTCCCATGCGAGTTTGACTGACCTGACACGAGATGAAAGAGAGACAATGGCAAAAAACCTGACACTGAATGATAAAAAAAAACAAATGACTTTGGTGGGGTTTTTCCACTGAACTACAAACCGGAAAGATGGTTCATGGAGTTTTTTTTTTTACCTTTTTGTTATAAATGATCAAATAAAACTCATCTCACTGACTTATTATGAATAAGTGCTGTGGCTCAGGCCTTGAGCATTTTTTTAGGTGACATAAAGGAAATGAGAATAGGCTAGTTGTGGATGAAGATGTGAGTGACTTAGCAATTGCTTTTGAAAGGATTTTGAAAAAAAAGTATTTGTGTAGTATAAATATAGTATAGAGCAAGATGGTAATTTAAGGCTACGGCTGGTGTTTTTGAAAGAAATATCCCAAGTTACGTCCGCTAATGATACCTAATCAGTTGAAGATTAGACCCCACTATTTCATTCATCGATGAATTGGTTACTTTATCAAATGATTATCGATTAACTGTTAATCATCGGCTTAGTGTCAAGATTGTAAACATAACTTTCTTCCCTGTAATAATCATGAAACATCGTTAAAAAATTATTTATTAACCAAAACCACCAGATGCCAAATGTATGCTTATTTGTACTTCAGTTATCCTGTATTTTCCCCTAACATACAGTACTGTACAGCATAACGATTAATTGTTTACACTTTTTAATCGATTAAACCTATAGTGGCAATTAATCGATTAATTGATTAATCATGAACATCCCTATTGGCCCTACAAACTGACTCTAATCTTAACATAAGACTTAACATTTTTCAAATAATACATGACAAAATCAATCAGGCCAAAACATTTGCAATATAACTTCAAGGACGAATTCAAATGTATATTTACGGGTAATCAAATGCAGCGGTGTTGTGATGATATATATATCTGCTTATGTTCGGGCCATAGATGCAGAAAAACAAGATTCCTATAGTCTGTCACTGACCCATATTGTTAATGCAAATCCCTCTTATTATTATACCCTACACACACAAACATTAGCCTCATATCTTTACCTGGTCCTATTGTGAGGTCTCCAGATGATAGACTATAGCGCTCTGGGCCATATCCATATTGCATAATGATATTTACCTTTTCACATGTTACTGCCACGTTCATGTTCAAATTCCGCTGCAGATCAAACTGATTTGTTGATGTCCCGAATTAGGACAATGGATTACAGTTCGATTGATGTATCGCGCCGTATCGGGTTTTTGCATAGGTCGTGTTGGATTATTAGGATTATTATAATGCTCGGTAATGTTCTTATATCAGCGCATGAACTAGGATCGCTAAGTACAGATTAAGAGCAGGAAAACAGATGCTATTTTCTCTTTTACGGCCTCACCAACAAATATGCTATGTTAATCGCAATCGAATAAAGAAATAAATAATAATCTTAATTTAAAGAATATTCCAGGTTATACTGTATGTTGCTATGTCAAAAATGCAAACAAAAATCTATCGACTGTATGAGGTCATATCATATGAAAATTGGCAAAGTCCGGAGGGATTCAAGACACAAGGCCCCCCAATATTCTTCACTCACTTAATAAAAAAATATTATGTTTTACAGCTATGGCTAATGACTATGTGCGCTTAATACTGAATTAAAGGTGCATTGTGCAACTTTTTATGTGAAAAAAAGTTGATATTTCTTTGTATTTGACCTTGTCGTTACCCAGTGGCTGTATGAGTAGTTAGCATGGTCCCGTTACTTTCATCACAGTGGTCTCTAGGAAGCTCCAGGATCAATTGTTTGGAAGGTTTTATTCGATCGTGATTAATCTTTCACCAGAAAACCTACACAACAATATCAAATATCAACTTCTTTACAGACAGAAAACTTGCAATGCATTTTTGTTTCGTATTTATGTCAGGAATCCACCACAAAAAGTACCAAATTAATATCTCTAAAATAAATGTTTTCCCTATTTACCAGCAGTGTCTGGCCTTTGGGGCATTGTAGGCTCTTTGGAAACCACTGAAATCTGACTCTGTAGAATAGACTTCAACAAACTTGTTCTTAGATGCATGTGTTCCTAGATGCATGTGACTCTAACATCATATTTCAGCCATCTCTCAAATATTTTACACAAGCACCGTGCACTGAATGTTGATTTTAAGAAATAGATTGCAAATGTAAGAGCAGAACCTCTGAGGGAAAATCGCAAATTGATGGTTTACCCCCCAAATCATTCGTCCCGGGCACCAAGCAAGTCCTGCCACGCGCGGAGAGTTTGTACATTATATCCCCAAACAGCCCCAAATCAAGGGAGTTCGCTCAATCCTCCGAAGTCATCATGCGCGCGAAATGAGTTTGAGTACGAGTGATATTCAGTGACATTGGAGCTGAGACGCCCGGACAGCTCTAGTCAAATCACATTTCCAGGAGCGATTCCCCTTTGAGACCGGCGGATAACGCTGAAAAATAATATCCACGCCCGCAGTCGATTGAACCGTTGAAAGAGTCTTATTACAAATGTTTGCGCGGTTACAGCCCAAAGACATCTAATTGATTCACTACACGCCGCTCCGCCGAGAAAGCCCAATTAGATCAGAAAGCAAGACAGGGAAGTGTGTGGGAATGATTACTTTTGTTCTGCTATTGACCCAAGAGCGACACGCCAGGATAAACATTTGATACCTTTTCCGAGAGCAGTTTCCGAGACGGTCTCTTTTTTTTTTTTCTCGAGCAACATGATGCTTTAGAAGAACGTTTGTGTTGTACAGTTCTGCGTTGTTTAGGCAGAAAAGTAGCTGTGGATTATTATGTAGAGCTAATGGATTTGTTCTGTATCTCTTGCTAGAGACGCGGCGTTTGCAAAAGAGCTCCACCAGATTACACTGACTAATCAATAGATCGCCCATTGTACACAGTTGAATACAAAACTCTCCATCTGTGCTGCGAAAACAAAACGGCATTTCACTGGACACTTGGTTTGCAGGGAGAATTTGCACATTTGCCTTGTTGTATTTTTTCTTGACGAGGCCAATATTTCACTACTGGCAATCGCAATATTCACACGGTTCACACGGTAGCTTCAACTCCAGCAAATGTGTTTTGAAATGTATCTATTTCTTGTATTAGTTTTGCAGCTAATTTTCCTGTCTTTTCTCTAAATGTCTCAAAGTGCATATGACTTTTGAAAATATGACTTATTTACATGGATAACATCTGTTGTAAGTAATAATTGTCATTGTATTTCAGTGAAGCAGCAGTGTCAGTGAAGAACTGTTGGGCATTTTTTATATTAATGTTTATGCTCCTGACAGGAAGTGACATAGATAAAGGTAAAGTTCCAGAGCAGTTTGTCTCATTTCCCATTGACATAACATGGTCGGCATGGCAACAGCTTACAACATGTTTGCCTCTATCTATGTCACCTCCTGTCAGTGTCCAATAAGGAAGTGAAACTCGAAACATCACAAAAATGGTCAAACTAAAGAAAGCTGGGACAATTTTGCAGAATATTAAATATAATTGTGTTAACTCTGTTTTAGCAAACATTGTGTCTAATATGTCATATGCACTAATGCTCCTGGAATGTTCATTAACCTCTTAAACCCCAGTTCGGCTTTACTCAAATCTAAAAGCTTCTGGAGCTCATAGCATATATGCCAGTGTAACGCCAGATTTGAAAGCTAAGACCTGCGGAACAGATCGTTTTCTCTCAAGCTGGAGATAATGTGCTCAGTTCAGATGGGGGTTAGGAGGTTAAGAAATGGTCATGGTCATTAAAAAAAAAAAATCTTTATTAATCTAATCGCAATCTCATTTTTGGTCAGAGAATTTTCAACTGGATACTTTTCCAAAATCGTGCCACCCTAATCTCAGCACATCACTAAGAAAAACCTTCTAAGCCTTAATATACAGCTAAGTTCAGGTGGCTCGACTGTGACTGCGGCGACGATGTTACCGAGATACTTCAGAATATATTATTAATCTAAGGATATAACATGGAAGCTTTTTTATAATGAAGCTTGTCAGAGCCTGAGCTATAATTACATTATAAATGCATATTAGCGTGGCATATGTGTCAGCCTCTGTCTGCGCTGCCTTACCTAACTCTGTGCTTAATCACATCATTACAGTCTCCTTTTAAATTACCGCCTGTTTCCTTATCACCTGCGCCACCTCGCTGTTGTCAGGGCATTCTGTGGAGAAATCCGTCGAGAGCCTCCCCGAGCTGTTTAGGTGGCAGAGTTTTGCTGCCTGAAGTTACTGGGGGGATTTGTAAATAGTCAAACTCTGCCAAGATTTGGTATTATTTGGGTAACAGGCTTATAGTCAATATGAAAGTCTGTGAAAGTAGAGCACAGTGCCTCTGACCGGGAGATGTATTTGCAATATTTTTTAAATGGTTGGTATGTATTGCCCTTTTCAGTTCAGTTTTGTATCAGTTAGTCTTGTTGTCCGCTCTACCATACGTGTTAAGCTCATGCAGACAATCAGAACTGTATTTTGTGTCGATAAGTGCTCCCTTTTCTTTCACAAAACCTATGAATAGAAACAAATAACAGCTTCAAACTTCAAAGAAAGAAATATTTTTTGTTATTCATGTTGTGCTCTTTGTTTTTTTCCCCCTCATAAATGCTGCAAATCCTCACGTGTCCATCTATCGTTATTGTTCTCAGGGGCTACCGAGGAGCCGGAAGTCATCCCCGACCCTGAAAAACGGGCCGACCGCGTGGTCAAAATCGCCGGAATCAGCGCCGGCGTGCTGGTCTTCATCCTGCTGGTGCTGGTCGCCATCCTTTTGGTCAAGAAGAGGTGAGTGACAGCCGACCACCGCGTACGTGACCCACGAAATCCAGCTCTTAAATGTCAATGTGCTTCAATGTTTACAGCAGGCAGTACTTTGTGTGTGCACCAGCGGCATGCGGCAGACGCAGAGCAACGCAGAAATGAAACTTGACATTTTTTTTAAACCCATCCTGATGTTGTGTGGCAGTGCGGTACTTGCTGTAGTGTAACACCATCTTCCATCCATCCACCATTAATGTTGATCTCCCCTTGGAAACAGGAAGGAAAAGTACTTATGTTGTGGTTTAAGTACTTTCTGAGGGACCTTTTGGGAATCTTAGACAGTATATGTTTGGAAAAAGTAACATTTGCAATTGTCTTATGAACGTAAGAAAAGTGCAGTAGGGGTGCGTTTTTCTAGCCTGCGTCTACTTGATGCAGGGCTCCCTCATGTGGTAATACAACAGTACTACAACAAGCTCCACAATCACCTTCACACTGACTGCTCTAGCTGATACTTCACCAGTTGATCCTATTCCTCCATTGAATATTACGATTGAAAAGCACAAAACATCACACAATGTAAATATATAAACTTAAGTTCATACATTCCACATCTCTTTCATGTTTGAAGAACAGTTTGTTAAGAAAGTCACGCAGCCAGTTTTGCAGCACTGACCTTCTGATGAATTTCCCCAAACTTTGGTCCAATAACATCAAAGCAAGAACACTTGCACTTAAAGAGAAGTTCAATTTCCTCCAAACATTTCAAGTGGCCTCGGGCTTTGAGGAAAAACCAAGAGCTCGTCTCGCTCTCATTAGAAGTAATCAGGATGACACTTGGCAAATCCACAACAATTAGGAGCTGCACTCAGTAATGAACTAAAGGAAGCCCTTAGCACAAACTGCTCTTTTTTACACCCCTCGTGTAATGGGTTCATAAGGTGTAATTACTCTGATGTGAGAGAGTGATTATGTTATATTAATATATGAGTACAAGGATGTGAGGTAAATACAGTATGTTAAAGTTAACAGACATTTTTTAGCTGCTCTTTACACATTTATTCAATCTTCTGATTCTAAAACAAAACAACTGGATTTAGTTTTAAAAGTGAAGAGAAAACATGTTTGCGACATGACCAAGCCACGCCATGTCCTGAAAGTTTATGCCATGAGTCGTTTCTGGGGAGATCAATCATCATTATACTCATTCCTTTCCAAACTCGCTACTTTTTGAACAATACTGCATCTTTAAAATGGTGGGACATGATGACACTGCGGTGGCATCATCCGTGTTCTATAGCAGAAGGCCCGGTGTTACGGATCAAAGCGGGTCACCAGATATTTCAACGACACCGGCCGGGCCAGTCAGGGCAGCTCTCAGATAGTGCATGAGTAGTTTGATCACTTTCAGCATGTGGACGAGGAGATTAGGTAACACTTCACAATTCAGTTATTGTAAAGCGCTGGTAAATAGCTGACTCAGTATTTTTTTTTTTTTACCAAGGCTTTACAAATGCGTTTCAGCTTATTTGAGTCTACAGCGCCCCCTATCAGTCGGTTTATCTCGATTCTCAAACCCTTTGCATGAACTTCCGGCTATAGCGGACGCAGACAAAAGTGGTTTTATTTCTGTTTCTGTTGATGTTGATTGGGACAGGACAGCAGAGGTTTTCTTTTTGTCCTTAATTTGCATATTCATGACACTTGTGTCTCATTCTTTGCTTTCTGATTGGCTCACACAACCCCCAGGAGGACCTACTATTCATACTCTTATTACCTGTAAGTAACTACGAACCAACGGGCAGCTGCTGTTAACCTTATTGGGCGACTTAGTGGCTTAGTTGTTGTTATTTATTTTTTTTAATTTAATTTTACTTTATTTATTTTTTAAAGATGCAGTATACTTTTTTCAAGGACAACACATTTTCAGCTGATCAACCAGTCAAAGCCATCCTCATTGACGCCTGGCCGGGGTAGAGGTCAATTCACTTGAGTTAGTTTAGGATTTTTTTTTTTTTTACTTTAAATAAATGTCCATGCCTGGGTTCAGAAAGTATTTGATTTTATGGAAGCAATTCATTAACCAGGAAAGACCTTCTAAGATCTCACTTATATGGCTGTAATGCTCATGGTCGTATTCATACTCTCTCGATTACTATTTATTCTTTTAAAAATAAGTCTTCTCTTAGGCTTCAATAGAGGCTGCACCTTGTGAATGTTCACAGCTATGAATGAGAGCAATGGAAAAGTTCTGCCATTGTTGTATTGAATCTGAATAACAAACATGAACTTCGACATATTGAGGCGGGAAAACATTGCAATGAACAATACCGAATAAGAAACTAAAAATAGAAATCACAGTCATTTCTTGTTGTAAAGTACATATTAAAGTGATATTCTGTAAGTTTGCAAAGTGAGGAGAGTGAAATTTGAAAGTGAACATTCAAATTCCTTCCTCTTTAACCAGAAAGCCCTTTTAGTTTCTGTTCCTGTTGAGGAGAGCGGGGAATAGAAACTTCAAAAGTAAATGATCAAGCTCCTCCCACTCCTCCTGATTGGACCTGACAGGCTGGTTCACAGGAAAAGCTCGTGTCATTGTTTGACGCGGGAGGATACTAGACTCTGATTAGTTGCTGAGATCCTGGTAGGAGGGACTATAGAAAAAATAATAAAAAATAATTAACATATCTTCAATTATAGTTTGCTTTGGTATAATTGTTGAGGTATTATGAGTATAGGATAAATAAATACGTGTATTGACGATAAATAATTAGGCCAAAAATATTATCAATTGAGAAATAAATGGATATAGTATAAATTACTGTTACAGTCCTAATCTCACTGTAAAATGTGAGTTTTATTGTAGGGTAATGATACAAAAACAGTCTGAGATTTGAATACTTTCTGAACCCCGTGTTTTGCTTGGTCTCTTCTTCAAAGTGAATTGGTCTCTCCCCGGTGTCTCCTACATGCTCCAAAGTTGCTCTGAAGCCGACTCCTGACGGCCGGCGTTAGGCTGTGGAGAAAAGAGACAAAAAAAGCGTGTTATTTGAAAAAAGGATGCTGCACCTGTGAACTGTAGCTCTTTGTGTGCATGTAGTCATGTGACCATCCATCCGCCCATCACCTCACAGGTTATCATGGTCCCTCCTCTGCGGAGAGTCTTTTTTGACTTCCTGTTAGACGAAAGCGGCGGCTTCTTTGGTCTCGGACGGGGGCTTTTGTTTTAGCGTCTTTGAGTCCTGCTTCCTGCTTCTTTAAACAGCGCTGTTAGGACACTTCTGCATCTTGTTCCAATATGCTACCAGGGGGAGGCTTCTTTTGCTATTTCTGAACACAATTGATATTCCTTTACATAGATATTATTAAAAGGCATCTAATTTAACCCAGTATGCCTTGTGTGAGTGTGTGTTTGCTGACGTAGGGGTCATAGTGGTGGTGTTTTGGGAGTCTGGAGGTAAAATGTTGAGTAAAAAACAAAAAGCATGCTTTTCGTGTGTGTGTTTTCTGGGAAGAAGTCAGAGCTGTTCATAGTGTCAGTTTGACAATACAAACTACAGTACTGTGCCAAAGCTGATGTGTGACAATGAACATTTTGTGTGGTTGTAGCATTTCATATTAGTATGAATTTGGACTTTCACACATTACTGTAGCGGCAAAAGCCTGCATAGTGAAGGAAAGCATCTCCCGTGTCATTGGCCTCTCCATGTTGCTCAAACTGATCGCTATCTATGGCTCTGGGTACAAATGCTCCCGCACGCTCTGTCATGCTTGACATATTAATCCCGCCTCAGTGATGGCCCTAGGATTTGATGGATCGTACGCACGTCGTGAGAGAAAGTACCAAAAAAGAAATTAAAGCGATACCGTGATGTTTGGTTTGAGAGACGTGATTCTTCTTCACTGGGCACCTGTCCGAAGGTAGACAAACCTTTCAAAAATGACAGATCGGGAGCTAAAAGTGCGGTCTGTTATTGACTATTGCGTTCATGAAGAAATCTAGTTCATTCAGGATTTTACAGTGGGTTGAAGAAGTATAAATAACCCCTTTCTTTTCTTTATGTTGAGGTTCGACACTGAAAATGTACAAATTGTATTTTTTGTGCAACACTGGCAATGGATGCACTTTAACACCGACCTAAACGGTTATGAACGCTCAAAAACATCACTGCTATGTACGCAGGGTCGGAATGTTTTTTAATGCAATATTATGGGGTAGTCAGAGGAGAGTTGTGTTATGATTTTAGTATCAGGCTGCTAACAGGATAAAACAAAAATCATATTTAATACGAGTCTTTTGTTTGGATAAATGAAAAAGCACAGTTGTACTTTCCAAAGTGTTTTGTGAGTTTGTAAAGCCTCTCTTCCAATGACGTGGACCTGCGGCCTTCGCTCGCTCTCACAGAGAAAAACAGGTCTGATCTGCAAATTTGAGGATTGTTATTCGAAATGGGAGAATAGTTTAACCTCCACATTTTCTCCAGTTTGGCTTTACCCAAATCAAAAAGTTTCTTGAAAAAAGGATGACGATATCGAGGATGAAAATACAACAAAAAAAGCGATAAAAATGTGACAAAAACGCCTACAGACTGTAAGCTCCAGTCAAGAAGCTTTTAGATTTGGGTAAAGTCAGTAAGTTAATTGATTTTGCCTAGAAAATAGCTTTGCCAAACACGCGGACAATTGTTTTTTTCCTCACCGAAATGCTGAAAACAACCATTACGCTTTAAATGGAAGATACGGAAAGAAATTGAGCAGCCTTTTATTTGGTGATGGCTTTTATCCTTTGCTTACCTTTAGCTCAAAGTTCTTCCCATTTGCTTCTGGTTTGTCCCCCCCCCCCCCCCCCCCCCCCCCCCCCTGGTTTGGATTACAATACTATCCCCAACAGTCCTCTTATCTCAGTCTGTTACATGGCGACATGACTCTACTCTCCTTGCTTGGTCTCTTTCCTGGCTTGAAAATGTGGGCCTTAATATTATAACACGTGTGTGAGGCATTTTGGTCAGTGGGCTCGCTAGCGTTCAAAGCGATATATATGAATAAGCAACTCTCTCTGCTCCAAACAGGAAACTGGCGAAAAAACGCAAGGACGCCATCGGGACGACGCGGCAGGAGATGACCCACATGGTGAACGCGATGGACCGCAGCTACGCCGACCAGAGCACGCTGCACGGAGACGACCCCATGGCTGTGACCTTTATGGACAGCCACAACTACAACAACAGATGTAGGTTCAAGGGCCAAAATCTTTGACCGGTTGCTCTGGGTTAGGGTTAGCAGCACCATTTTGGGAACGAAAAAACCCAAGTTGGATTCTCGTGAAGTATTTGGATGTCTTGAATTCGTTCTTAAAGCTTTTTAGCATCGTTTGAAAACTCACTTCCTGACCATGTTTCCTCCCGCAGCGCCCAACGACCCCCTGGTTCCCACAGCGGTTTTAGGTGAGATGATTTTAGCATGGACGGACCTTTTTCACAGTGTCCCATAGAGACCACCCATCCATCTCCACTTACCCCGCACCGGCCCCTCCCCCTGTGCTCATATAGGCCTGTCCCATTTGTCTCATTGTCTCAGTAGTAAGGCCCCGGTTTGTCCTTAATTGGCGGTGACCGTAGCGGTTTAAATGTCAAACGCAGTCAAAGTCTTCATTATGGCATCCCACTGTGTCTGCGTTCCGGCCTCCACCTCTGTCTGACCGGCGGTGCGGTCGCCCCCGCAGGCTTCTGGGTGTCAGGACTCGGTGCCGTTACGTTTTTATTATTGCAGATTAGCCGGTAGATCGTGTTTATGAAAGACAAAACAGAGGATGTGTATGTTACAAATATAGAGCACTGTAATGGAATGTGATAGATCATTTTCTAACGAGTATTGCAAATATAGATAGATTTTGCAAATCCTCTAAAGCAGTCGCTCACATCTCAGAATCCAAAAGTGACTTGTTTTCACAGTTTTTGATTATTATCAGAACTCTGTATACAATAATAGGGTCGAACGGCATAATGCTTTAAAGTGTTGCGTCGGAATGAATATTTCTGTTGAAAACCCGTTGCACTGAGGAGTGTAATAAAAGCTCGCCTTAGGTTCACATTTGAAGAATCTTATGCATTTTAATAAAGCTGGGGTACCTGACTTTTTGTTGTTGTAAAGAAAATTGTTTTTTTTAACCACCACAGAATATGTTGTAAACACAACAAAAAAACTGACCATGTTGCAATATCTTCACCTGATTTTCTTATTGAGTGTTAGAAGATAGAAGTGGAATCTAAATTAGCTCAATTCCTTCCCTTTGCCACCGCCCAGCTGTACACGGGAAACGTGCATATAAACAATTTGCTTGAACAATTCGGATGTCAGGTACCCCAGCTTTAACCAACTGTCTTAGCATTAGCCTTGTTGTTTACATGTAAGTTCAGATGGCAGTAGCGCTGTGAGGTGGGACATTTTCAGTTACCCGTTGCCTTGAACGCAGCATTAGACAAGGACTTGAAACACCGCAGTGCCACCAGGTTCAAGTCATCCCTGTTTCGCCCCCTGTTTCGTGTTCCCAGCCGAGCACTATTGATATTCACAGTCATTGCCATCACGCTCCCTCTGAGGCCTCATTATTTCCACAGCTTGCAGTTGTTTTAAGCCGTGCCATCGCCGATATCCAAAAACTACAGACACTTAGCACTTAAGAGGAGATGGACAATTTGTCATTTGAGGGAAAAAAAAAAAAAAATGACTTTGCAAATGATACAACGCTGTTACTTTCAAACGACGGGGACATCTTAGAGCCTGCAGACCTTGGCACAAATGCGTTCTTTTTTCCCGAGTATACCATCTGCGTTATCCATTCTTCTCCTTTTGGCTTGTTTGTCGTCACGATCTTTTGGTGCCATGGTGCGAAAGCCGTGCCAACTCAGATATTCTCCCAACTTGGGGATGTGTTTATCTTTAGTTTAGTCTAGTGTTGACAGCGCGGCTTCGATGCAAAGCGCTAACGTCCCCTAAAGGCCCTCGCGATGCACGGCGCCACCAAACCGCACTAATTAACTCGGCCGCACTCTCCTATAATGCGGAGCGAAGGCTGCAGTAACAGCGTGTCTTGGCCAATCATATCACTGGGCTGTGAGGGGGTCCAGGAAGTAGAGGGTTCAGATTCGGTGCGGGGTCAAGTTGGCTGTTAATTGGCCTGAACGGGAGTCTAACAGCGCGTAATGAGCTAACATGTCCGCAGAGCAGGCACGAGCATGTATGGAATTATCACTGTCACTTAGACTAACACACTGGGCTGTAGATTAGGGTCAGGGTATCACTTTACTTTACACACAGAGAAAACATGTATGACGGGAAGAGCATCAGAGACACAGCAGGTGAAAAGATACATTTTCCACATAAGATTCTTTCTCACCATCTTGTTTTAATGTCAGAGTGAAAAAATTATCCAAATGCCCCATAGCGATGTTTTATGGCGTGTTGTTGACTTATACCTCAGGAAATCACTAGTGCGTATTCATTCGCAAATAAATGTATTGTGGTATCCACGTGTAGCACGAAAGGCAACTGAGAATATTCTGTAATCCAAATGTGGTCGTTTCCTTTCTGGGAGTCCGCAGCGGCAAACACAGGCAGCGATATACACGCGCATGTGCAGATGTTTAAAAAACTTTAGAGCCCGTTTTGTGAGGTTTTCTTTACACTCTTGCAACAACATCTCCACTTAAGTCGCTCCTACAGACTCCAGTGTGGTACTGAATATTTGTAAGGATTTTTAATACTTAGTTCCTAGCCTGATTTATTGAATTTTGAACCTAAAAAAAAAAAAGAAGCATGAATTCCACTATTCACCTGCAGCGTCTAACCTGAAGTACATTATAATCGATGTCAAATGCAAGCTGTGGTAAATGATCGGAGTCTTTGCAGCGCTCATGTTCATCCGTTTTTGTCATCTTTTTTGCATAATACCTGAACATTATGTCTCTCATTACATCTGTGCATCAGACTAAGTAGCAAATCACTTTCTATCGATGTTTAGTGACGTAAGTAATTCAACCATCCATCGATCCATCCACTCTTTGTCTGACAGTTTTATCCTGCTAATCTTTTTGCTCTCTTCCTTTTCTGCTACTTTGACTTGTAGTCCCAATAACTGGTGAGTAAAGACAACTTCAACAAAGTGTTATAATAGACTCGAAGCAGAAAGAGAATTGTACTCTTTATCTCATCATCATTGTTATGCCAGCAATGTGCTCATCTCTAGCTTGTGCCGCCAATTTGTTTCTTTCTTTTCAACAAATGTCAACTAATACAATATACTGTAGACTTTTGGGTACAGTCCATTTTAAGTCAACATAAGAAGTACAACTGGGAGAAAAGATTGAGGAAGACTGCGCCGCTCTCTTTTCCAGATGAGAACCACACAGGCTCGGCGGCGGAGAACAGCCGGCTCCTGGACGTCCCGCGGTACCACTGCGAGGGCACCGAGTCCCCCTACCAGACGGGGCAGCTGCACCCCGCCATCCGAGTGGCCGACCTGCTGCAGCACATCAACCTCATGAAGACCTCCGACAGCTACGGCTTCAAGGAGGAGTATGAGGTAGGAACAGTGGAATTGTGCAGCTGGACGAGCGTGAGTGTGTGTGGTTGAAAGGTGTTCATAGATCTTGTTCTTGGGATTATTTCTTTGCTCTTACATACTTTTTTAATATAATTTTGGTTACTGTAAATAAAGGAAGTGGCAGCTTTCTCTCGTACTGTTTAATTTATAGCATTCCCTCCCAATGACTATAGAAAAAAAGACCTACTGCAAATGTTGTGTACTAAAAATGTGAGGGTCTCAGTTACAAAGCAAAGACTCAAAGTGCTCCTTATAAAAAGTCCCATGTTCCACCTTATTAACCTCAACAATGCTGCCACTCGAGCAGCTCCTACAGTCGTTGAGTTTTATCGTCCCGACTTCTGCCTTGTAATCATAATGATAATGTTGTCATTTCCCTCCGCTGTTGGTGATGCAGAGCTTCTTCGAGGGCCAGTCCGCCACCTGGGACGTGGCCAAGAAGGATCAGAACCGCACCAAGAACCGCTACGGCAATATCATAGCCTGTAAGTGTCACTGTGATGCTCCCATTTAACAGTAACAGGATGACAGGCTTGATTTATCATAGACAAATGATGCAAGAGTTCTTAGTTTTAATTTGATACTGGTTTTGTCTAAAATTGTACATTTATAAAATGTTTCTAGTTCAATAGTAGTGTATTTTCTGTAAGAACTGCTAAAAGTCCTTTAATGTAAGTGTAAAAGTGTATGCTTTTTTTTAACCCAGTATCTGCTGTCCTTCCAGATGACCACTCAAGGGTTATCCTCCAGCCCATTGAAGATGACCCTTCCTCTGACTACATCAACGCCAACTACATCGATGTAAGTGGAAACGCATCGAATGCTACTATTGGCTCCCAACGAAACCAGAGAAACCACACTCCCTCGCTCGTATGTCCGGCCTCTATACCTTTATTGCGTCAACTAGTCATCCATCACCCATCTGCCCATCCCACCATCGAAAGACCATGGAATGCACCATCATCTCCAAAGCTCTTCATATGTGCACATTTATGTGGTGTTGTCTTTTTGTTTTTTAACAGTGCTGTGCAACTGTTCACCCATCTGTGGTGGAGTCATCCACTCACTTCCATATGTTTCATATCACATTTTTTTCTGTTCCGAAAAAAAGAAAAGAAAATAGTAATAATTTTACTGTACGCACAAAATCACGAATCATGCAGTAAAATGTCACTTTGCGTGGCTTGTGTTAGGCTCTCATAACTATATCACCCCCAAGGCACCGCTTCTGTCTCATAAATTTAAATGTACCCAATTTTTGCTTTCCTCAAACAGCGAGGAAGGAAGTTGATTTAAGCTTTTTGCAGAGGAATTGACTCGTTTTTATAGTGCTCTATGACACGGGGAAGGCAATGTCAGGCACAGGGATGAAATCCCAATTACACACTTCAGAGATCAAATTTCTGTTAAAATACCAAAAAAAAGTGCAGAAAAGCAGTCAATTCCTTTAAACAGGGATTGTGTTCTCTCATCTAAAAGATGCCTTAGCACTGCAGCGGCAGCACCCACACAGCTCCTTCTGAGGTCTTTATGTCTTGATCTCTTGTTAAGCACAATCCTGCTATATGAGGGAAAAAATATGTGTTTAAAAAAAAGTCAGGTACAGGACAATTAATAACGTAAAAGATGCTCATGTACTAATTGAATAACTCCATAAGTGAACTAATGTGGCTACAATATCTTTCCTCTAGTGCAAAATAATATATTATAACATCATGTTACTTCACTTTCACTCACAAATATGTATTTCCATCTCATCCTGCCATTTCCACACAAGCCATCTGCATGTATATTACTTTTCTTTTATAAATGTTTCTATTTATTTTTCTTTGCTGCATTAATTTCATTAACAGTCGCTCTGTGTGTTGCTTGCTTTAGTAAATCATTCCAAGTCAGAATTAGAGCATTTAACCTGGACACTTCTTGTTGTTTGTGTTAAGGCTAATGACGGGTAAAAGTACATTCTACTACAGTACTTTCACCAACTACCATTACTGTTACTAGAGTTAGCGCTAATGCTACTACAACATGCTTAACTGTTATGCCTTACATTTTACTCCGAAACAACATATTTTTTAAAAGTGTCAAAGAGTGTCCAGTGTTTGTTTCATCTAATTCTAACTTGAGATTAACTTTTTTTGTTTGTTTTGATGTTTGCATGTGCTGTTAAACTTATTTTCTTCTCTTATTGACTGTCACTGACAAGGTTGTGCTTTCTCTCCTCCACTCTTCCCTTCTTTCTGCCTGTGCCTTGGCCTGTAGATTTGGCTGTACAGGGATGTAAGTATCACTGCCACCGCTTTCATCCACGCCTTTGAACGCACCAGCGTAACACTTTCCTCCTCACAGAGCTGTTCATCTGTCTGGAAGTGCTACATCACATCACTTTGCTCCTGTCTTATATGCACAGACAGTGTCTTTATTCTAAGACAGAAGTAGTTTAAATATTAGGTATGTCTCCAGTGACAAGAAAACAACAACAAAAAGCTACTGAATCTGCTATATAAATGACAAAGAGAAGTATGTGGCATTTGTAATGAAAAATGGCGGGGGAAAGACGTTCTGAACTTTTGCTTTTTAAGGGTAAGTCTGTTCAATCGTTCAATGATTGATACACTCCTGAGCATGGCCCAGTGGAGACAGCAAAAGTTTACGGAGAAACTCAAAGGTCCAGGGTTTAAACCTAGTCAACTGGATATTATTTTTCTTCTTAATTGTAGTGATCTCAGCAAAGTTAAGTACAAATAGGACAAACTGCGCTTTAATTTTTAATAAGGATGTAAGGGACGAGTTGTAGAGACATTTGAGTAAATACTTTAAGCTGGGACTCGAACTCACAACTCTGAGTATGGAGTAATACTCTGCATATGTGCAGCAGCTCTACCCACTCAACTATTGGATGCACACTGTGCTTCTGCTTTAAACTAATTTGGGATTTATTTCATGGAAAACTTCAGATTTTTTCTCTTTCATTATTTATTAAACATGTATTTAGTCTTTTCTTTTTTTGTGACATTAGTTTGGCATTTTTGCTTTATTTATAAGAGAAAATCATTCCGATCAGATTATGCTGTTCACATATCTCTTCAATAATCTGAGAACTCCAGAAATCTGACATTGATCAGATTTTTGGCCTCCATCTAAACCTTATGGACCTCATGCACATTCCTGCAGTATTCTAGTCCCAAAAAATAAAGCAATATTACAGAAATGCTGTCATTGTCACCGACTCCTGGGACCGTATAATGGTAAATAGAGTTTTAAAGCTAATAGCCATATTACAGTAGGAAGGGTTAGGGTTAATCCCTTCTCAAAAGCATACTTGTGTGTTTTCTTCAAATCACGGCTGAGTAATCCTGCATATTTAAGTCATCTGCCTTTTCCATTCTCAAAATGCTCCGCTGCTCTGTTATACGTCAGCGCGTAGTTCATGAAGCTCCTCCATGTTTTTACTATTTAAGTCCATACACCTTCATTTGACACTTTCTGATTTGTTCAGTGCTCGAGTTACCTCCAATATGCAGCAAACCAATGTTAGCAAGTTAGCAGACTTTGTTGCTTTCCCCAATTGTGTCACTTTTGCAGAGAAATTACCTAGGTAGTTCAGGCGCCTGTTGTACAAAAGGTGGTGTACTAAAGTCGTTTTAAAATGAGCACCTAGGAGTTATGAGTCAACATTTAGGGTGCCAATGACTCAGCGTTTATTCCAAATGCTTTCTTTTTTTGTATGTATTGAAAGGTGCATTATACAACTTTATATGCTAAAAAAGGTTGATATTAGTGCCTTTTTGACCTTTCAGTGACCCACTGGCTGTGTGGGTGGTTAGCTTGGTGCCTTTGCTTTCCATCCCGGTGGCCTCTATGACACTGAATGGAGACGTAACCATGGACACAGATCCATCAGCAGTGAAAACCTACTGGCAAACCCTAAAAAAACAATTGGTCCTGGAGCGTCCTAGAGGACAGAAAGTAAAGGCACCATGCTAACCACCCATACAGCCGCTTGGTCACTGAAAGGTCAAATATGCATTCATAAAAGTTGCATAAGACATCCTTATTGTGCTTTTTGTTGCTTCATATTTGTCACCTGTGTTTTAGGGCTATCAGAGACCGAGCCACTACATTGCCACTCAAGGTAAAAAGAGAAGAAAAAAAGCATTAATCAGAAAGGATTAGTGTTCATTAAGTTTATCATGTGCTTTTTGGATACAGGCCCAGTTCATGAGACAGTTTATGATTTCTGGAGGATGGTGTGGCAGGAGCAGTCGGCCTGCATCGTCATGGTAACCAATCTGGTGGAAGTTGGCAGGGTATGAGACTTTTGTTTTTCTATTATTAACTTTCATTTTATTTCTCTTTATACAATTTCAGATTTTCTTTTATGCTTACACGAGCTTCTTTTTGAAATCCTGTACAGGTTAAGTGCTACAAGTACTGGCCCGATGATGCGGAGGTCTACGGAGACTTCAAAGTGACTTTTGTGGAAGTGGAACCTCTCGCTGAATACGTCGTCCGTACATTCACTCTGGAGAGAGTAAGCAAAGCTGTGCATTTCTAAACTTCATTATCGTGGCATTTCCAGGATATTTACGTGAGGTTCTGCTTGGACTTTTCTAGCGCGGTTTCAATGAGGTCCGCGAAGTCAAGCAGTTCCACTTCACCGGCTGGCCCGATCACGGAGTCCCATATCACGCCACCGGACTACTTTCCTTCATCCGCAGAGTCAAGGTTTCCAACCCACCCTCTGCTGGGCCCATCGTGGTCCACTGCAGGTAAAAAAAACACTCTTTAACATATATTCTATGGCCATAACCCCAACATTAGTGTATTTGCTCTAAATGTAAGTTTTAAGATCATTCTAACATCTCTTTGTTATTGTTCGTGTCAGTGCTGGAGCTGGGCGCACAGGCTGCTTCATCGTGATCGACATCATGCTGGACATGGCGGAGCGAGAAGGAGTGGTGGACATTTACAACTGCGTCAAAGCCCTGCGCTCTCGGAGGATCAACATGGTACAGACTGAGGTGACTGCATTACCCATCCTCCATCCTCATCCTCATCCACACTGTGTAATGTTATAGAAGAAGCGTGTTACGTTTGGGTAGGCTGTGGGTAGACTGTCATCACCTTCATTCATGGCATGGCGTGAATGTGGAAATCTGCTGAAATCCATGGGAGTTTTTGGAATTGCTGGTATATTGCAAAGGTTTAACACAAGAGGGCATTGTTGCTCACTCATAAAACATGATCCAATAAAACCAAAGACAAACATTTGGCTTCAAAACCAATACAAACATATTGCAAAGAGCTAAACTGCTGAGCATAGTCAATTTTGCACAAGATATGACCCTATGGCCTATTCTTGTCTGATCCTTGCTCATTTTTATTATTGCTTAATCCTATAAAGCCCAGGCCTGTTAAAATGATCAGGCTGTTACAGTTTTTCATGCCAGTCATTGTTCATCTCAACCTCCATCCTTCACTCACCGCGCCGCATGCTGTCATTGCCACGACTTGAGTAATCAGTGAAACACCTCAAACACTTCTTACTATATGACAATTTCCAAACGGTCGGTCCATTGTTTTTGTGTGTGATCCAATCCAGTTTGTTTTTGCATGTGTTTTAGGAGCAGTACATCTTCATCCACGACGCCATTCTAGAGGCCTGTCTGTGCGGAGAGACGGCCATCCCGGTGTGTGAGTTCAAAGCAGCGTTTTATGAGCTCATCCGCATCGACTCCCAAACCAACTCCTCACACCTGAAGGATGAGTTTCAGGTAGGTCGAAGTCGATGTTTTATAATTCTTTTTAAGTGTTGGACAATAACAAGGTCTATGCTAAAATTACAATAAAACCCACACATTATGGTTCTACATCTTCTTTATTCTTTATCTCAAGCTAGGTAGAAACTTGTTTAGAAACATAAAAAATACACAACTGTATAATGCTAACAAAAGTTGATTTTCGCAATCTTTTTGCAGACCTTAAACTCAGTGACTCCACAGCCACAGCCGGAGGACTGCAGCATCGCTTTGTTGCCTAGAAACCAAGACAAGAACCGCTTTATGGATGGTCTCCCCCCAGACCGATGCCTGCCGTTCCTGATTACTATAGATGGAGAGAGCAGCAACTACATCAATGCCGCTCTGATGGATGTAAGTCAGGACTATTATTAAACACTTTCAGAAAAATATCGTGTTGGAGAAAATGAAACATACCGTCATAGAAAGCATGTTGCTTTCAACACAGAGTTCATCATGACATGTCTCAAAGAAGCAGAAGTGAATACATAGAAGTATAGGACAAACAACATGCACTGCACACAGACTCCCCTCCCTGTTTGTGTGATGCTGTGTCTGTGGTTCAAGCAGAAGGCTAGAGACAAATCCAGGTTCTGAAGAAACCGCTAGCTTCTCTGGCCACGAAACGCTTCTTTTTGTTTACTCTGGCAGCAGGACATGTGTTGCCTGTGAGTCTTTGACTCTAATAGAAATTTTAAAGCTAAAGGTAAGACGTCAGTTTGCAGCAGGATTTTCAAAAGGCGGGGGGCTGTAGACATGTTCTAATGCTTATACCATCTAATGTAATGCATGTTGTAAAAAATATATTTATAAAACTTCAACAATGATGTTGGAGAATGAGAAGAGGAAGGAATTCCTCCCATTTTAAAGATCATTTTTCTAAAGTTTAGTTAAACTTGCTTTTGGCCTCTCTCTAAACAAGCTGTCAGAAGAGTTCCAGGTAATGGGATTTCACTTCGAATTTCCAATACTGGATTTGTTTCATGGCTTCAGTGTTTTATGCCTCCAGGTTCATCTGTGTAAATGTCATTCCCTCAGCGGCGTACACCTCACCATTATCCCTCTCTTTAAACTAGAGACAGTAGCGTCACTCCCATCTGCTGCCCTTGCTCATTAGTGTGTGGGCCCGACCAGCTTTCTGTCCTGTCTTCTGTTATAGATGGGCCGATACGTGGACTATACTGTAACAGCATGAGAAACAGATGAACATAAAGCTGGCCAGCCCATAAAATAGGGACCCTGTGTCTGTGTAGTAGAGCTCCACAATGTTTAGAACCAGGCCCGGACCTACACAAGCGTTAAAGGGAACATTACAGCTTCATCAGAAATTAGGAACACAACCACTATGTATTTATACATCAACTGAAATGATTATTTGACTAGTCTTTCTGCCCAAATATAACAACAGACTTCCCACGTTATTACTGACGCTTATCCTTGTATCCGTGGCTACATTGTGCAGCTCTACACTTGCCCTTTGCCCAGTGTGTTGTCAATGTGATGCATGTTCCTGAGGCACCCTGCATGATCACCACTGCCCTGATCCATCCAGAGATGTGGTACTCGACGTGGATGTTGCCATTTATCACTCGTCCTGAACACATGATTGTAGACTTGGACTCGACTCAGACTTTGCTCAAAACAAGTTGCTCAAACAATGAGGCCCTGAGGGCAACTTGAGCTACAAAACATGACTCGACTACAACTCTGGTCCCATCATGCCCCGCGCTCTGTGTTTGTGTGTGAGAATGAGAAAGAGAATACTACATGGCTTCACAATAACATGGTATAAATAATGAGGATACATTTGGTGTCATTGCCAACAAAATGTAATTTCCTTTGTATCTCTTGCAGAGCTACAGACAACCTGCAGCATTCATTGTTACCCAGCATCCTTTGCCAAACACTGTCAAAGACTTCTGGCGTCTGGTGTATGACTATGGGTGCACCAGTCTGGTGATGTTGAATGAGATTGACCTAGCGCAGGTAATGCTTAACTTAAACTTACGTTATTGTCCAAATCCTCTTCCTCTTGTGTAACTCCGGTGCTTGCTCCCAGGGGTGCCCTCAGTACTGGCCCGAGGAGGGCATGCTGCGCTACGGCCCTGTCCAAGTAGAATGTATGTCCTGCTCCATGGATTGTGACGTTATTAGTCGGCTCTTCAGAGTTTGCAACCTCACAAGGGTAAGATATCTCAAACTTAAAAGAAGAGTCCCTACCTGGAATTCAGATCAAGATTTAAAATGATGCGAATAAAGAAATATTTTTAAATATGCTCTTCTTTTAGCCTCAGGAAGGTTACCTGATGGTGCGTCAGTTCCAGTACCTGGGCTGGGCTGGCCACAGGGAAGTGCCTGCCTCCAAGCGCTCTTTCCTCAAACTGATCCTGCAAGTGGACCAGTGGCAGCGCGAGGGAGAGGAGGGAGAGGGGAGGACTATCGTGCATTGCCTGTGAGTTCCTTTCACACATTTTATATCGTTGTAGGATTGTAGCTAAAAGATTGCAAACCTGTGGTCAAATTTACAAATTCAGCCGCCTACTTACTACATGTCAAAGGCTGCAATTATTCAGGCAATATACAACAATTCCCTCTGCAAACCACAGAATATGTCATCTATGAGGTCTTAAAATGTCAGATACCTTCACCAGGCCCCTGTGCTCAGTATGTTGACCGTTGTCTCCTGGCTGTATTTGCAGGAATGGAGGTGGGCGGAGTGGTGTCTTCTGTGCCTGCAGCATTGTGTGTGAGATGGCCAAAAGGCAAAGTGTGGTCGATGTGTTCCACGCCGTCAAGACCTTGAGAAACAGCAAGCCCAACATGGTGGATACTCCAGTGAGTTGATGTAGTATTTTGAAGAGAGTAATACTGAAGCATGTATTACTCTCTTCAAAATGTATTACTCTTTTCAAAATGATCATTTAGCATGTTGCTAAATGATCATTATTGCGACACAATACTTAAACTCACAAGAAGATACTATATTATAAAACCAATGAGGTCTTCCAACCGACTGAGATTTACACAACTTTTGATAACACAGCCTCAAATGAAAATACTAAATTAGTTACATTTTAGCCTTGTTTTGGAAGTTATTTAGTATTTTTTCAGTCCTGTTCTGAATCGTGAATCTTATTTTTAGTATTCTTTAATGAAACCTATATATTGCAATAATAACATTGTTGTTGTTATATTAAAGAATGAATATTTTCTTTTTTTTCCTTTTCCATGTCATGCAGCCCTATGAGAATCTCTCATTTTGATTTGTACATTTGGCTCATACACAAGTTAAGATTAAAATTTGTCATTATGTCTAAACTACATTGATAAAAGGATACAAAAGTGCCAAAGGTTTTCAGAAAATCCGGATTGTCTTTCATTCAAGAAGCTTCTTTAGCACTGGGATTTGAACAGACATTAGCCTCAGGCTATTATTACTTTGCTCCACTAGATGACGGTTTATCAAAATCATTTGCAAGGATCAGGAACTCCTGAACAATTGAAAACTTATACTTGTCATGACAGCATGAGGATTGGGCTTCATTTGAGATGCACATTATTAGCTATAAGCGGTACTTCCAATTGTTCCACAAACAAATACATAAAAGCATACAAGAGGACAGTTTGGAGTTTGCCTTAACATATTGCATGCGCGTGTGTCCACAGGAGCAGTACCGTTTCTGTTACGACTTGGCGCTTGAGTTCATCGAGTCTTCATCGTAAGAGAACACAGGAGATGCACAGAGGAGAGCGAGCCGAACATCCTTCCACCTGCTTATGTTTGACCCCGTAGCTCCTCCATCTGTAGCCATTATTTGCATCCCTGACAAATGGCGCAGCAGACCTTCATTTAAAGGGAAATGCTTGGACACAGAACAGGAGGCGTGCCAGTCAAGTGAGAAGAGGACATACTCATTATTGTACAGCGTTTTCCAGTGCCAGTGGCTCTACCAGTGTGTGTGTTTTGGAGCCGTTTCCTCACAGTCTTTGAGCTGTAATGCCCCGGTTTGGACTGTAGAGGTCTCACTTGGCCACAGGGAGCCGTTTGATAAGTTCCAAATTAAGACTCCTGCATGAAAGAGTAGGGCATTGCTTCTTCATAATTGCAGCTTGTACTGAAGTACAAGCTGCAGAACTCTGTGATTGAAATAGTAATATTTTTTCTATCTGTCAATTCATTGTGTCCATTTATTTTTGTACCATTTCCTTGAAGAACTTGTCACTTGTTACCCAGGTCAACAGCCACTCTAAACCCATTTATTTGATGGTTTATAAAGTAACTTACTGAACGACTGAACATGAAAGCAAAATAAGTTTACATGACTATAATCAGGCATTTGTTTTATTTTCAATCTGAAGTTTTTAAGTGATAAAATGTGGGAGACACTCAATAGATGTAAGTGTGACTTGTTGTGTGATTGTGTTCACTTTCTGCAGCCCCTCTAAACTGCAGAATAAAAATCATATGTTGTTTTATTTTTTAAAAGTTTGATAGCATCATGGAACAGTCTACTGGCTAGAGAATTTTGAATTATGTACGCCATATGTGACATTAGCCTAATCATGCTTATTTTAGGGCTGGGCCCAATGCACTTTCAATTCCTCCAATACAAAAATGGTACTTTTTAAAATACTAATTGTTGTCAATTTGGGGAAAGAGAGACATGGTTTGTTGACGTTTTGACTGAAGATATGGAAGCAGGGACAAGTGTTCTCCATTTATGTTTTGAACTGAATTGGAAGTGTCCCAGGCCTCTTTTGTTTTGTGCAATGGCGGCCAACCCTTTTTGCTTTTTGTTGAAATATCATTTTGTAGCTGACGTTTATTCATATGCCAAAGACTTTGTGTAAATATGTCTATACAGTTTAAGCACATTGTTTGTATTTATTGTTTGTTTACTTGCATTGCTTTTAAGAACAATCCTTTTTTTCCCCCATTTCATGTTTACTCTTACCAGCGCTGTTTCTCAAGCGGTGGGCCTGAGTGTCATGTTTGATACTAAAAGGCAACACCAGCTAAGTTTGGGAAATGTGAAGAGCCTCGCCATCAAAGCTGTATATGGAAGCATTAGATTTTCAGTATTTAGGTGGACTCCAGTAGTATTGTCTTGTTTTCCTTTACTGAATCAATGTGATGTTTTTGTGGTTTTCTTTGTATAAAATGCCATTGCTGTTTGTGGTTTGTGGTAGCCTCAGGCAGTCTTAATCAGTGCATTTATGTGCACATATTGGATAAAGGCGCTCACCCCTCTTGATGTTGGGGTAAGCTTTTTATCTACGTGTCCTGCTTAGCAGTTCCCCAAAACATTCATTGGCTCTGTGGGTGAAGCTAGCAGGACTGTGAACCTAAAAGGTTATTGTGCCTAATCATTTGTTGATAAGCATTTTAACATGCATCGCTCCCAGGGCGTTGTTGGAACATGCTCTTGTTCACCATCACTGTATGAATAGAATATCCTTGGATATGCTTTTCTTCACCAATTCATCTTTAGTGGGGCTTCACAAGCTTTCATGTCACAGTATGTACTTCTGTTGTGAACAAAACGTTTGAAGAAAAAAAAAATATTGTAAATAAAATGATAATAATATGGACCTGCGGTCTTTAGTTAAAAGGGAAAAGTTAATGTAAATAGATTTCACAAAGGCTCTATTGGAAAGACAGGACTGATGGTTGTCAGATTGGCAGTTCTGTTGTAGATACAAAGGTCAAAGATTGTACTCCAGGTATAAAACATTTCTTTATTTTGTTGAGTTTTTTCTTCTACAAACTTTTGGTTTGAGGAAGTCAGATGCCTATGACTAACACTGCTTACTCAGTTCAGCCCTGAACATCTCTGGACAGCATGCAAACAACAGTGATTGAACATTTTAAGACCCCCACTGGAGGCTACAAATAATGTGAAGTCTCAAAAACTCACAAATGAAGATGGTGTCAGTTTGAAAGCCCAGGTGGAGTATACAATTGATTTGTAAGCCTCATAATATTATTATCTGTAATGTTTGGCTTCTTTGCTGTAATAAAGACCACTTCTTTAACTACAGTGCAACTGTAATTCCATCCATCCATCCATCCATCCATTTTCTTCCGCTTTATCCGGGGCCGGGTCGCGGGGGCAGCAGTCTCAGCAGAGATGCCCAAACTTCCCGATCCACACACACTTCCTCCAGCTGTTCTGGGGGGACCCCGAGGCGACACCAGGCCAGCTCGGAGACATAGTCCCACCACCGTGTCCTGGGTCTTCCACGAGGCCTTGTCCCACTAGGACATGCCTGGAACACCTCCCGCGGGAGGCGACCAGGAGGCATCCGAAACAGATGCCCGAGCCACCTCAGCTGGCTCCTTTCGACGTGGAGGAGCAGCGACTCTACTCCGAGCTCCTCCCGGGTAGCTGAGCTCCTCACCCGATCTCGGAGGGTGCGCCCAGCCACCCTGCGAAGGAAACTCATTTCGGCCGCTTGTATTCGCGATCTTGTCCTTTCGGTCATTACCCAAATCTCATGACCATAGGTGAGGGTGGGAACGTAGATCGATCGGTAAATCGAGAGCTTTGCCCTCCGACTCAGCTCCCTCTTCACCACGACAGACCGATACAGCGACCGCATCACTGCTGACGCTGCACCGATCCGTCTGTCGATCTCACGCTCCATCCGTCCCTCACTCGTGAACAAGACCCCGAGATACTTGAACTCCTCCACTTGAGGTAAGTAACTGTAATTATTATTATTATTATTATTATTATTATTATTATTATTATTATTATTATTATTATTATTATTATTATTATTATTATTATTGCCACGTGTGCGCAGCGCATTTTACATGAGCAACATTAGCTCAAAGAGATAGACCACAGACAGTTGATAGTGAAATTAGAGTTATATATTTGATATTCATTTTGACTCGTAGCTTACACATGCATAGTCAAGAATAATGTACAATTTAACGCATTAAAGTAGCGCTAAATACACATTTAGCTCTAAAGGTAAACTAGCTAACACTAGTGTAGCAGCTAACCGAGTGACACTAGCGTTAGCTGGAGTTAGCATGTTGTTCTGTTATTGATTATTGTTACTATTTATTATATTTATTTAGGCACAGCTTCATACTTCATACATACTTCAGTGAAGCTCTTTTGCCATTGGAGAAAGGAGAGACTTTAGAAGGCATCATATCCAACAGGTTTGGTTAGAAATATGATCCTGTGTATCAGTAAGTAAACACTGTCTTAAACAAACCCAAGTCGGTTTCTTGAAAAAGTTTAATTTGCATAATTATTTACATTTTATGGATATATCGCAGAAGAGGCAAATTGAACAAACCACACATAAAAGCAGGGAAAGAAAACAAATGTCAGAAACAATAATCTTGCATTTGGAAAAGAAAGTTTTACAATTCCTTTAAAATCTGAAAATGAAATCTTAAATGTACGCAAACAGACCTGTAGATGCTGTAATACTGAACAGCAATAAAACACTAAATAATACATTCAGTTCACTATCCTGCATGCTATCTGAAGATCTTGTAAAATAATGTTGACAAAAATTGACATTGGTCAACAGCGGAAAATAGTTTAATTTAAATTAGGCATTTATTATATATTTATATATGTATATTTCTGTACAAAACTGAATATTTGGCATTATAATTATCCTCTTTATATTTAACAATTCAAAATATTTTATGCTAACTATTAGCCTTATTATAGGCTATCAAATATTTTTAAATCCCTCTCCAAAACCCTAAAGAGGCCCTTTGTAAATCTCTACCCACTGCCACAACACAAGACATTGCTTCACCAAAAAGCATCCAGGCTGTGACTGCTCTCTCCTCTCACAAACCAGTCAAACTGTTCAGCACTGCAATGACCATAGACCGAACTAATGAAGGGACTCAGAAATCATATGAAAGAAGATATCACGGCTGAAGATGCATGGAGTGGACAGCTCATTCGCAACAGGTCAGTGACTGGTCAGTCTTTGCCAAGGTGTAGTTTTGTCTCTCTGAACAATGAACTAAATGGCAAGACCAATTGTTGCAACACCAAGAACGACCCCATAAAATATTGAACCTACCAAGTTCCACCAGGAAATGGGTCCAAAAAAGGTGTCGAAAGTAGAGCTAAATTGAGAAGTACAATAGCTGCTTCTCAAAACTCTATTGTTTCAAAATTGTGCAGCTCTATTTGTTACTTCTCTTTTTTTTCAATCCCGTTGCTGTTTCTTTGTAAAATTGGTGAAATTTTTTCTTCTACTTATGTAGCTACATGGCAAGCTAACAAATGATTTTCATCTGTAAGTCCTATGGATTTTTAAAATGATTAATGATGTGTGTCTTTTAGGGAGCTGCCACTACATCCATCTTTCCACTTTCTCCTGCCCATAAGCAGCCTGACAGCCCTCATCCATTCAACTCAGGTTTGTACCAACACTCGGGCTAAAACAAAGCAAGTGTTTCAGTTCAACTTATTGCTGGGGAAGTTGTTCAAACATGAAATCTGCATAACAAAGAAAAAATAAAACAAACATTGTCTGAGGATTTCTAAGAAAAGAGAGCAAACTATAGAAAGACATCTTTGCAGTGCCAGTGTTTTCCGAAGCCCTGTCTCTGGCCTTCTGTCTATTGACGTGTTGAGTGTACGCTTCATGTTTTTGGCGTGTTGCTGATTGTCTGTCGAAAACAACAATAACAAAAAAGGAACAAAAACAACAAGGAATGAATTACGCTGACTGATTGAGCACCCAAACATATTTCACTGAGGTTTAGATGAATGCATGAGTTTTGTACAGGGGGTATTATATTGTTGACGCGTTTATTTTATCTGTGTGCTTTCAGTATTCTTACAAACAAACAAACAAACGAAAAAAAGAAAGAAATAAGAATGAGATCTGCACCTGGGCTTGCAGGTTTTCGCAGCCCTATATCTTGCTGCATAGTGCACTGGGGGTGTCATGTGTGCCTATTTGTTCACTAAAGCGGTCGACTGTGAGGTAATCTTTATTTTATGTGTTTGATGCTATTGCACTATTAGGCTGGTCAGGATTTCAGGCGGATGACAGTGGATTACAGTGACGCCGAATTCATAGAAAGCCAGCATATGCTCTAAGATAATAACAATAATGATGATCATTATTTGATTATTTCAGTGAAGGTAATTTTAGCGCTCAAATGATCACAACAAGTCCTGTGAAGTTGCACTGATTTTCAATTCATACTTTACTTTAAGTTTATGTATTTATTTCAAGGTGTACGCATAAAAGGTTAAATCTGAAGAAGTTCATTTAGCAGATTATGTTGTTGTTATGGTAACAAAAAACATCGTATTTTTTTAATCTCATTTGATTTATCTCGATTTTTGATTCAGTTTTATTTTGTATTATTATAAATGAATAAATTTAGCTTTCACTAATATGGTTCACGAGACATTTCAAAATGCACCTTTGCTCAAACAACAAATTAATGCATTCTATCTCATTTAAGGGGAGATTCAGCAGTTTTTTCCTCCCCAGAATATATATATATATATATATAATTTACAAGCACAACCTTTTTCAGTCTTATAACAGTATTATTATATATATATTATTATAACGTTTTTCTTGAAGGATTTTTTTTTCTTTTTTGTGTGTGCCTGATTTATTGAGTTTTGAACCCACAAAGCAAGGTGAAATTAGATCTATTTATTTTTTTCCTCATGGACAATATAAGATGTCCAAAAAACATTTCATGTCATTTAAACCTGGCTCAATCCATATTCAGATTCCATCACAAAAACATAGGTGTTTTGGTCATTTTTGCACACAGAATGCCTTCACCTGCACTGTCTCTCCTGAACACAAAGCTGTCCCTTCAAACAATGACCTGTGATTGAATTACAAAGATTGGCTGTAAAAAGCACCAAAGCGATAATTGCAACTGACCATAGATTTGATATCTCATAGTATTCTAAATGAACCTAAAATAAGCCTAAACTGCTGTCTCGACCTAATGTAAAAGCTAAACATGTTTCTCCTATTACTGGGACTCATTTGTGCTGTGTTGAGCAGCGTTCTGACCCGGCCTAGTATCCAGCCCTTTTTAGTTTCAAGCATTCCTGTATCACAAAAGCACACACCACCAGCTGAACTCTCACACTCCTATATGAATGACACGGTAAGGCACCTGAGGATTGGTCATGTGTTTAGTTGCCATTCTTATAAGCCCCTCAAAACATGTAGTCTATTGCGACAGTTAACACAAGAGACATGGATATGAAAATGACGCTTATCTGTAAATATGGACATACATTCTTTCAAATAAAGTCGAACTATGTAACGTACATAATGAGAGGTCGTTATGTTTTCTATTACTTAGTCTTAGTAGTTTTAGACCAGCGAAATGGCAAATCTTTTAGATTCTACAACATGAGCAGTTTTGGAAGAGATAGAACTGGGACTCACTTCTTCTCATGTCACATTAGGTGTCTTTCAAAGGAGCATTGTGGGGCAAACTCAAACAGTCCAAGCTGACCTGGGGCCACCTCTGTGGTGAAGTCTAGAGCAGTTTGATAAAGGAGGAGCCACGCACGGCTACTCATTGATTGGGCGAGGAAGAATGAACACTCGGAACAAACATAAAGTTGTCATATTTAACAAAGGGCTAATTGTTTTGACGATCAGCAGTCGTATTGGGCAGTTGGGCTGTCGCTTACAGAATAAAAATGATGCATTTTTTGTTTGTAAACCATTTAGAAATGATCTAGTTAAAAGGATTCCATTGCATGATGAGTTGTGGATGTTGTACAGTGGGGCAGAGAGGTGAATTATTATAATTTTTTAATGTTTAGTTTTTGTTTCATGTTTAGTCATTGTATATAAGATACCTCTATTTACCATTTTCACATTTCCTGTCTATTCTGCACACCCTGAGGTTTCTGAGAGCTGAATGAAACAAGTGAATTCCTCCATTGTGAGATCAATAAAGGCTTATCTTATTACTTTAAGAAGTTTCCGATAATCACAGCATCACAGGCACAGTGATCTAGAGACCAGTATTGCCTATAAAATGTGTGACACGTGGGGAAAGCCTCAGCTCCTCAGCTTGTGCCCGCTCACTTTTGCTCCCATTGAAAGACTCCTGTGACCTCAAAAGTCCCGCCCACTGCGGGGTTCCCAAAGTAAAATTCTTACTAAACATCGCCCACGACTGAGTCTATCCTCCTGCTCTGTGCTAACTGCTGACCACAAAACCCAAAAGGCTTATTTTAAATGTTACAAACCAAAAGTGTTAAAAGCCTTTCCCTCTCTGTGTCCTTTCAAAGCGCTATAGTTGCATCATTATTATTGTCAAGTACTTGCTTTTCCCCTTTTTCATGTTGAATATCACTATGGTTAGTCGTTAGCACATAGCTGATTAGCTTTCAACATGACTTAAGCACTTCCCTTAATCCCTATGACAAAAATGAGTTGAAAATGTGCTTCCAGAACCTAGAGCTGGGCATTACTGTTGAGCCCCATGAGGAAGTAAAATAATAAACTTGACCATAAAAACCTATCCAGGGAAAATGACCTTTTTAAAGCAATGGAAACTTAAATAACTTCTGTAACCTAGGCTAACACAATGTTTTTTTTTTACTTCACCTAGCCCTAGCTAACTCTAGCACAAATAAAAATATTTTTTTTATGTAAAATTACAGTTTGAAACTTTACTTAG
Organism: Gobius niger; assembly: GCF_951799975.1. Classification (NCBI taxonomy): domain Eukaryota; kingdom Metazoa; phylum Chordata; class Actinopteri; order Gobiiformes; family Gobiidae; genus Gobius; species Gobius niger. Next base: position 14,362,832 of record NC_136866.1, on the reverse strand, counting down.
TGAAGGCCCTGAAGTTGTTGGAGAGACACTGGTGTAAAGTGGCTTATGCGCTTCAGTACATGAGTGCAGAGAAAAGGCTGCATGTTTGTAGGTAGTGCAGGGTGAGCTCCTGTTGGTGGTGCTGACGATGGTGATGATGAAGTCACAGTATGCAGTCTGGGAAGTAGAGTTTATACATTTGCATTACTAGTGTCAGAGGAAGAACAGTTACCATGTGTAGCCCAGGACAGACTTGAGTCGTCTCCTTTTGAAATGAGTTGAAAAGAACGGGTGTGGGATGGTTTTACTTGCATGCACTGTATACCTGCCCAAACTCATACATGATATTTTTATACTTGGGCTAGAGGAGAATCGATTACTCAACTTTTCCACTCCAGAGTGCAGTGTGCGTAGGCTAAGATTTAAAAATATATCACGCTGTACTTTTGGTGAATGAGATGTTAAATCCTGTAAAATCTAAATTGAAAGCTTTTCTCTGTTTGAGGGCAAACGCATTGCAAAGATGGTCTTTTCTAAAGTCACAATTTAGCACAGGTCTCAGCAGGGCCTGTGGGCACCATATGTAGTAAATCTCTGTTAAAAAGTCCTTGAGTGTGTGTGCGTGCACACAGGACAGGGTAAAGGACAACAGTTTGAGAGTAAAAAGCAGCACCATTTACTATAGTAACTGTATTTTGTTAAAGTGTCGATTGCACCTGTCATTTCCAGACCACACACATGATCAGAATAATGCTCACTTAGTACTAAAAGTTGTCATTACAAAAGTCCTGCACAGTCCAGGACTAAATCACTAACTCAACCCTTTCACTCTGAATACTAAGCACGGTGTGTCGTGTCAGATGATCATTTTTCAAATAAAGAGGCTGTAATTATGAAAAGCCTGAACCAAGTCTTAAACAAATGGAACAGAACCATTGTAGGAAATAGTACAAATCTGTATGAGTTTTCCATATCATTCTTTGCAATTTAACTGCAACAATATCACATGAGCATCATAAACTACATTTCCCTTGGAAATACAAACATGAATATTATAAGGTGCAAATTGCATTATTCAATACAGTCACCTTGGAGCAGAGTAGCATCGTCTATTGTTGATAATTCATATTTGTTCTGCAGTGGAAATGTATCCAGCAGCAATTCACACGTCTGCTAAACGGGGCCCAAACAGGATGGCAGCATGTGTGAAAATGTCAGTGTCAATATGAAAAAAGCAACAGTAGTCTCAGCTGCACAATGAGTCAAAGGACACTAACGGACAGCCAGTGGACACAGAATACAGGTTTGCAGACCTTTTAAACACACAGCTGGCATGGCATGAGCTAATTTAATCTGGAGCATTTACAATCTCCTTAGACGTTTTTTTATTTTAGTGACAGTCTGTGTTGTGGTGAATGAACGCAGAGTCATGGGTGCAGCTCATTGTACTGTGGTAACCCATTTGAGCTTCAAGGCTTTGTCACTTCTAGTTACAGTGCTCAATATGAAATAAACATTTCTTTTAACTATTTATTAGGATAAATCTTTTCAGTGACACCATGAAGCAGAATGGCCAGCAGCAATTGTCAATCACTGAAAATTGTGGTGGAAATAGTGAGGGAGTGTGTCCCTTGGCAGTGCTGGTAAAATAATCAAAGCATATTTGTGTGCGTGAGTGTGTGACCAGGGGATGGTGACACAGATGAGCTGATGAGCTGTGACTGGCTGGTGTTGGTGCAGGTGGAGCAGCGTCAGTCCTGCCTCAGAGCCTGGTCTGAGCCTCGGGGATGTAGATCTCGATGCTGTCTGCACGCTCAGTGGCTGAGTTCTGTCTGAAAGAAGCTGCTCGTTTGGCTGCCAGCAAGCGCCTGCGTGCCTCCTGCCGCTGCCGGTCCTCCAGGTCCAGAGAGCGCTCCCGTGGGATCCCACCTCGGCCCTTGGATGGTCGCTTTACCAGAGGTGGGGGCCACTTTGCCTCCTAATGTGCACAAAATACAACTTTCTCGTTGTAATAAACTTACATTACTGGAAATGGCACCAGTGCTTTAGATAATGCTGCATTTACCTTTTTGTCAGGGCTCTCCAGCAGCTGCCACGCGTTACTCTTGATCTGCTGCAGCTCATCAAACTTGGCAGTGACATCATCGATGGAGAGCTGCAAGAGGTCCCAGAATCCAGCCAGGTCCTGAGAGGTGGGTCTGGGCATGGCACTGGGGTCCTGGCAGAGGGAGAGAGGGAAGGATAGAGAACAAATGCTCTTGGTTACTAAAGGAACATCAGAACATGAATTGCACAGACCCACCAATACATCATCTCACCACTAAGTGGCAGCACAGCGCCAGTGTTGACCACTGTCACTGGGTTACACTGTTCATAACTTAAAACTAATACCCCTTACAAAAGAAATCTCCAATAGCATTGACATTAAGAAGCTTTTTCAGGATAGGTTCTTTGTGACTTCATTGTGAAACTCACATATTTGATTTAGTTTTGTCTTGTAGTGTTAACCTAATACATCTGTTCTCACATCCACCTGCACTTCCTCCTCCATCCACCAGGGTGACTATCATCCAGACACAAATAGCTAAGAGCAATCTAACAACTGTCACCTTCAATGTTCAACTTAATTCATCATGACGCTCTCTGTGGGGACAGACTAAGTGTGGAGCCCAAAATTTAAGTGATCAAACTAAAACAGCCTCAAGTAGAGTGAGAGATACAGAACTTTCTTCTAAAGCCATATCACCTTGTCATTCTAACCACAGTGGTGTGATGCTCGCCTGTCTCTATCAGATATATGTGAAGATGCTGACTATGGACGACTCTTCTTTTCTACTGGACATGAGGAAACACTGAAATGGTAATGCAGTCCATTATTCAAATCTGCCATCTCATTCAAGTGGCCGCCTGTGAGCATTAATAGATAGTCTTCACGCCACTGCTGCTTCTTATTGGTATTCCCATTTGGTCTGTGCAGGGTCAGAAGTGGAACAATTGATTTTTGAGATCTGTTGAATAGAAGCAAAAGCAGGGGCCACCTTCTTTAAGTCCAGAAATAGAAAGCCTATTAGCAACTTAGCCCTAAGCTGCTTTTTGTGTAAAACACATAAACGGCACAATGGACTCACCAGATTCTGCTGACATAGCCAGTAAAACTGCTGAAACTTTTGGGACATTAGGAGCTGAGCACTTCCCACGGCACTCCGGATTTTTCCTAAGACTGATGGACAGAGACAGAAAGAAAAGACTTGGTGTCAGTACTCACAGTCCGCCTGGGCAGACATGACTCTTCAAACTCTTGGGCCATTGTCACAATGTAGCACTTAATACTGTGACTGTTAGCTTGGCTGCAATGACCGTGGGCTGCTGTCAGTTCTAAAGTCAAATTATTTCACTTTATAAGTGAAGTGCTCAAAAAAAAAGTGATTGGAAACAGACAGACTATGGAGTGCAAATTAAAAAAAAATGGTTTGGAGAGATGCATTTTGTATTTTAGTATATGAATTTAGTTGTAAGTACCTTTAAATAATGCTGCAGTAGAAAGAAAAAAGGACAGAATTAACACACAAAGCAGAAAAAGCTCTTTGTGAAACATTAACAAGAAGCCAGCCATGTGTACTATCTGTCAGACACTCACTCTCCTCGGATAGGTCATGCTCCTCAGCCTCTCTCTCCATCTCTTTGCACCATCCTTCCAGCCGCTTGGTTTCATTGTGGAGGAGCTGCATGAACCAGCTGCCATCCCTGCGGATTGGAGACACTCGGCCGGTGTCAGCACTGTCCAGGCTGGGCTGAATGAGCCAGGGCTCAGGCGGTGGGCTGGGCCTGTAGTCCTCTCTGTAGCTGAACAGGCCCTGTGTGCGCACAGTGCGGACCGCACCATACTGAGTGGGTGTACTGGGTTCAGAGTGACGCCCGAATGCTCCTCCAAACTGCAGCGCTTTGTCCTCCATCGATGGGAAGCCCTCCAGCTCCATGTCTGCCTGCACCGCTGTGGTCACACTATTGGAGCGCTTAACCCGCCCCTTCCTACAAGTCAAAACACAATTTTGATTCTGCATAGAAACGGACTTTATCTTCCTCAAGAAAAACAGAGCAGCTGTGTATACGTGACGTTGCGTGAATCCTTTGCATTACCGTTTGTGGTCCTCCACCTGGATACCAATGGAGTGGAATTGGGGGAGGCCTTTAGCCTCTGTCTCAGAGTCGGTCACTGTCTCCACCTGGAAGCAGACACAGTGTATAATCAGGGCTCTTCTAGGGTTCTTCTCATGCCAGCTTTACCTGTATCCCAATGGACGAGCGCGGGGTTTTGAGGTATTCCTCGGCCTTGGACACCAGCACTGCTTTGTCGCATGTCTGGACTGAGCTGTGGCTGCCCAGCGATGCATGCCTCTTGCCTGCTGCTGACTCCATGGCCATGGTGACCGCCTTGGTGCTATCCAGGCTGTCTGTGGAGCTGTAGATGGGGCGGCCCAGGCTGTCTGTGGTCCAGAGGGCCCCCCGCGGAGGCCTGCCCTCCTGGTAGGCATCCTGGGTGGACTCTGTACTGCTCTGGGCTGTCACAGAGATAATAGGCTTGGTGGTGGAGCGTGGGGGCACAGGAGGTGGAGTCTTCTTGTAACTGGGAGGATATGATACCGCTGGATTGCACAAGCGGGATGAGACGAGGACAACAAAGCACGACAAGGTAGAGGATAAAAACAAAATAAGAATGAAAATGTTGCTCAAAGCTGACTGTGCAGTTAAATCAAATCAGATAGAGGAGCAATGAGCTCAGGCTGTGGAGAGGAGGCAGCAGCAGCTCTGTCAGGCCTGTGTCAGAGGTGTGTGCCATGTAATGGGCAAAAGTGAATATGACAATCTGCTGGTAATCCACCTGACAGTGGCCTCACAGCTGTGTTTTTAGAACAAACTTAAATACCACTAAATGAATATGAAAATCTGGCTTTAGTAAGTGAATAGCAATAGGTTGTATTGTATAGTATTAAGAGGACAATTTCAACATTTTTGTGCACTCAGCCAGAGATTTATAGGGAGAGTTCTTTTGTCCTTTTCAGTCTGAATAGTTCTTGTAGTCACAGACTTGACTTGCTTCCAACTGAAAGTGGCTGTACTTCTGTAAGACACAGTGGGTGGATACTAAAATGAAAGAGCAAGTGACTCGCTATTATAAAAAAAAAAAAACAATCTTCACATTTTACTGATAATCTCAGAGCTTTTAGTAAATTAAAGTTCACTTGCAACTGGACAAAAATTAACTCACCCACTCACTCAACCCTAAAAGTGATGTCAAGTGGCTCACCATTCATCTTATTCTGCTCCTACATCAGTGTTCTGAAAATAGTAGTGCAAGTGACTGAACACCAGAGGGTGCACCACAGTCTAGTGCAGAGACATTGGAACCTTATGTTTTTCTTTGGTCCAGTTCCCCACATGGTGTATATGATTGCATATTTATATAATAAAAGAGACATTAGTTTGTCTCCAAACAAAATGAATTCACGTGGACATTTGGCATTGCTTTGAAACATAAAATATTGTATATGAAACGCCCAATCTGAGATTCATTGTTTTTAAATGTGCTGCCACAACAGTAACTCATTTTTGCTCTTGCCTTACCAGCAGCATTGGAGCGCCATTGCTCACACATGGATGTATGGGAGCAACTGAAACGGTGTTGGTAAAGATTGACGCTGGCATGAGGTAAAGAAGTGTAAGGGGCGCTGGTACCTGGAGGCGGCTGTGCTCGGTCCACGCTGCATGAAGTTGGGAGACGAAACTGAATCCCTGTGAATAGCAAGCGGGGCAGGTTAAAGAGGACTTAACCTCATTCTACTCTACTTGAGCAAACAACATTTTGACAGGTATGACACTTTCTTCTTAGTGCTGCTTTTGGGACAGAAAACACAGAACGGACCAGTGATTGGCTACATTCATGTTTCACCCAGAATTAGTCACTTAATTCTCCACAATTTACCCAACAAAAATAGTACTCTACACTACACAAAATGTAAAACCATTGTCTTTACGTTTGAATAAGAAAGTAAAAGCTCAAACATTAGTGTTGTCTGTCCCAAAAAGCAGAAATTCAACGCCTGTCCACAACCCAGAGGCCATGCAAAAAACTGTAGTCTAGGCAACTTTTTCTTTTGGATAAATGTTTTCGTATGGTATAACCCTAGAAACATACTGATAAGGAGTCACATCACGGTGGCCTCAGAGTTACTTGTACTACATGGATATCCAATAAAATCTGGATCATGACTGATCATTGTTACCATTCTTTTTTAGACATGGTTACAGAATCTACTTCCCTCAAGCATTTCTTTTGCTTTTTATACAGTGAGATCATTCTGACCTGTGACTACATGGTTAGTGAGAGTGCTGTCGAACTATTTTTCCCATTTTTGCAGATTGGTCACTTGTAAAATGGGGGCCAGTGCAAATCCAGGTCTTATTATGTATCCATGGTTTAGTGTTACTTATAGCCACAATGACTTTATATCACATTGCTTTAAAGCATGCAACATTTTATCCAAACCAAAATTGTACACTAAAACCGTTTTGTGGGGCAATAACTTAAATCTAAGTCAAATACAGTGCTCTACCACCAGTCATTTGTTTAGGGATGGGCGATATGATTACAGATATTTAATTTTTGCTTCTTTACTAATATGATTAATCAGTGCTGCTAATGATTTTGAATGAAACGTCCTCAAAACATGACATTTGCCTGTTATTATTTATTATTGACAGTTAGTGCCAACTTGCCAAAACTATTTTCTCCTTTTATGCAGAAGTCAGTTCTGTCTATACTGTTCATTAGATGTGCACTTTGCTTTAGAGATTATTCTATGTAGTAGTATTTATCTCAACGTGTTAACTGGTAATTAGAGACCTTGTTGAGAAGGCAGCAGACTTCTTCCAGCTCCCATGGCTGGTCCTGAGGTTCCTATATCAGCCAAGAAACGGTATGTCCAGCATGTCCTAGATTCTCCCCAGTGCCTCCTTTTGGGGAAATGTCCAGAACTCTTCTCCCAGGCCTTCTAAAGCATCCGAAAAAGATGCCGAGCCATCCCAGCTGACTCCCCAGATTTGGTTGTGCTGTTTTTTATCCAAGGCACACCAGTACACACAAAGAATACTGATTTGAAGAAGCCAACAGCTAAGCAACATCTGTCAACGGCAGTGGTTCTGTGGCCCCCAAGACTGACCCCCTTTGGCTGGATATTTTGTCTATAACAATAACGGAAGAGCCAGTGACAATCGAAGGATTGCCCTGAGGCCAACGTACTCTTGAAAAATGTTTGACCCACATGTTTCAACAGGGTACTCAGAGCTTTCCAGCCACAATGCTTCCACAGAGATAGACTTGACTAAAGATTACTGATTAAAGAGATTCTCAATATAATCCTTCTACTTCCTCTAAATCCATGTTTTCGAGGTTTTTGTCCTCAAATAGCACCTGAACATTTTCCACAACTCTGGACCCACTGATGCACTCATCTTTCATCTTGATTATAATCCTTCTACTGTCCAACAAGATATAAGTCAAGGTTAACCTACCCACCTGTTCTGTGAACAGAGCCGTTGAAGCACTCCATCTTTGAAACCAACCAATATTCTTGTCCATGGCCTGATCAAACTCCTGTCAGACCCAGCAGAGGCTGCAAAATTTACCCTGATGCTACTGTGACTCTAGGGTGGGAAGTTTGATTCAGGAGTCCCAAAAAATCAACAAGAACTCCTTCTTCAGGGTGACGTCGTCTTTACTTCCAGCGTCGAGTTTGGTAGTTGCCGTTGTGACGAATTCTTCGAATGAAGATGAAGGGAAAACCGGTTGAAGTAGTCTCCGAATACAAGTACCTCGGGACTATTATTGACAAGGACTTGCGCTTTGAGTCTAACACTGACGCCATCTGCAGAAAGGTGCAGCAAAGACTCTTCTTTTTAAGAAAAATGAATTCATTTAGAGTTTGTAATGTCCTCATGACGATCTTTTACCAGTCTTTTATTGAGTCAGTTTTAACATTTTGTTTTGTTTCTTGGTTTGGGGCTCTTTCTGTGACCAACAAAAATTGTTTGATGAAGTTGGTCAGAGTAGCAGGGAAAATCATTGGTGCACAGCAGACTCAGCTGCATGACCTTTACAGCCAAAGGGTTGTACGTAAAGCCCAACAGATAATGGAGTGTCCGGACCATCCGCTTTTTAAGGAGTTTAACTTACTCCCCTCCGGACGCAGGCTAAGAATGCCCTGTACTCGAACTCGTCGGGCCAGGGCCTCTTTTATTCCAGAGGCTGTCGCGAAAGTAAACGATCATATGTTGCTCAGTGAAGCTGCTGCAAATTAGCCTTTACGTGATCTTATTCTTATTGTGTGACTGATGATGCTGTGACTGTGTGATCTTTGTCCCAAGCACAATTGTTGTCTCACTGTGTTTTAATTGTTGTTTTGCTTTATTGTGTGTGGACTCCTGCTGCATAATAATTTCCTTCGGGACATTAATAAAGTTGAACCTTGAACCTTGAACCTTGAACCTTGAACATGGTCCACTTGGATCCTCTTGAGGTTTTAAAATCTAACAAAAACTTGAACTGGGTCCCTGAAAAACAATAGCAACGTGTCCTGCTCTTCTGCTTCCGCTTCTCCTGCTGCGCCTGCAGCCATGCTTATTTTCATCCTGCATCTGGATGCACGTGACATGTTGATCTTACCAGGAAGAAACAAACTCATTTTATATTTTATTTCTTATTTTTATGAAATATCGCCCATCCTATTAAAATATCAATTGCTCTGCAACAGCTCTGAGGACGGATCCATATACTGAAGGAAAACTAGACAAGGAACATAATCATTGTCCACCACTGGCTGTTTAAGAACTTCACAATAACATTAGATATACATTTGAATCTCTAAAGAGAATCATCTGAATCAAACATGGTGTATCATACCCCACATTTACACAGAATATGTTGCATGAGCGATTCGTCATTGCATTGGATTTAAAGTGAACCAGATGGATACGGGCTGATTTTGCTAATTGCACTGCAAACGTAGAGCACCATATTTGTGTAAATAAGGGGTCCGTGCCATGTTCATCATGTGAAGCATGAACAGTTTTTAAAATTTCACATGAACAGTGCCACACTGTCAAACTGAACAAGTATAACTTTACAGAATTATACCGTGAGCAAGGCTGGTCTTGGTAATCTAACAATCTATAGCACCCCTTCTTATTGTTTTACTCCATTTTGAAATTGCCAATATGTCGTAAATCACATAAATGCTTGGATACAGATGAAGGATTTTATTTCCACATACAGTAGTTTGTATTCAAACGTCAGAGTCACACCTTGCAGCCGCTGCTGTGCGCTGTTACTACTGAGTTCACACCTTGTTACATGAATGAGGAGTGATTACACGCTGCACATTGCTTATATTTGCAGTGCAGAAACTCATTTAAAGAAAATGTATAATTTTGTGTAATTCAATTTTGAAACATGCAGGATGTAAGATGTGACCTGATGTATTTTGCAAAGAATACTAGGTCTTTTGTCTTTCCAAATAGACTTTTCAAACCTTTGGACCAAATAGTGAAGCTATGCGAAAAGGAGTTCTGTCCCTTTTCGGCCCGACTCGCTCCACTTGTGCCTTGGCTGTGTTCTCAGACTGCAAACAGGCTGGTAACATGCTCCTCCCACTGAGGTCAAGACCATCTGTGGTTTGATGATGAGCAATGACTGACAGGCTGATTTACATGAGCATGGGGACTGAGATGTAACAGATGGACATGAGACTTATAGGGCTACTTCAAGAGCTTTGAAGCGATTGGTCAATTTGTAACTGAGCTAGGAAATACTGCATGAGCAAAGGTGACGCCCACTAACTTTGAGTATCGTTCAATAAAATGGGTCATTGTCATGGAAAGTTATGCTATTATGAGTTTGAGGTAGCTGTCTCTTTTGAGAAACACTGAGTGGTTGTTTTTAAATGCTAGCTCCCGGCTGAGATGGTTTTCCCTTTGTCATTACTGTTCTATCCAATCATTTGAGGGCATGGTGCTCTTCTGGATCCTATAGATTTTCACAGACATTTGGCAGGACTACTGGATATGATTTATTACCATGAATTTATGGAAGTGGCTGGTGTTGTGTGAATGAACAGTCAAATGATTTGACAGAGGACATATGGACTCTGGAATGTGTCTAAGTCCAGCCTATTTGGCTGGAAATGGGCATTAGCGGATTTAACAAATTCATAGTCAAACAAGAATATTGCTTATTCATTTGCATACATATATACATACAGTGGTGATGCCCCCATGGATGCAGAGTGGATTGACCTGGTGGATTATAATTCAGTGTATATTATTGAAATATAATCGTACTGACAATAATTTTTTTAATGTGGTTTTCCTATTGTTCTTATTATACAAATCCATTCAATATGTATTCTACCTGTAGGGGTCACTAAAGCAACCAAAACATTGTTGTGGGATTGAGTCCTAGGCCAATACTGCATCTTTGTGCACATATACATATTCAAATCCCTCATCATGTTATCTAGACTGAGAACGTTTGAATCATATTGATCTTTGTCCTTGTTAAGAATTAATAAGGACAATTGTGGGGTTGTTTGTTTATTTGCTTGTTTGTTTGTTTGTCTGTTGTGTGAAACACGCTGTGCTGCATTTGTTATGTGTGAAAAGTGCTATAGAGTATATAATATTAGATTTTGCTACATTGATTTGACTCGATTCCCTCTAAACTTAAACAATACAATGATTAAAGCAAGGAAATCAATGGATTTGAACAGAACTGTAACTTCAAAGCATAAAAACAAAACAAAGAAACAAATTTAAAGAGGACTGTTTTGTGTTCCCTTTTGATCCGTTGCCAAATGATGTACTTTAATCTCTTCTTGAACAGGTTGTTTACCTCTGTTCAAATGCAGTACGTGGCACATGGCCTGTTGCCACGCAGAAGTCTATGGTTCTGGATCTATTGACCATTTTGTCTAGTGCTGTTAATATACCACTTGGGTTCTACTATAAACGGATGAAGACATTTAAATGCATAATACTTATGGCAAGCAAAAAACATTTTATATTCTTATTAAGTGGCAAACGATGACACAAAATAGACAAAATGCATGAACAACATAGAAATTAAGGTATAATAAACTGGTGCCCTACCAGACCTACCGTACTCTCTACGCCCCGCTAAGCTACGGGCGCCTAAAATGACATACAAATAGAAAAGGAAATAGAAAGAAACAGAAAACAAAACATAAAGGTGATAGGCTTAGTACAAAGCATTGGATTTCATTGAGACGCTCAGAATGACAGACAGTGCTTTACTCATGCTTTGTGCCTTTAGTGCAGTGTGCTCTGTGGGATTCCTCAGTGTAAAGCTATGAGCCCCATTCCAAATGCAAAAACATACACTCGAGTAAAGTCAGGAGAATAACACCAGTCACCGCAATAACAATCAAATACATAAGTTTAATTTGTTGAAAAGAAAAGCATTTCAAACAATGCTTTAGCTGTAAATGACCAAAAAAAAGCCTCACTAAACAATGCCATTTGAGATCCCTGAAAATTGGAATATGGCTAATGCAAAACAAATGCTTAAAAATACATACATTTTAATATTAAAGGCAAAATAGAACATTATGTAAAACGATGTGTGGTCCTTCGAAAACCCTTATTTCACACAGCTTTCGGTTCATTTCTCCAAATAGATTGTCATAAATCAATAAACAGATCAAATAATACAATTACATTAGATTGATAACACAGAATGATTGCATGGTGAAAAAACAAAACGATTAAATCTCAGCTAACTGTTTTATAAAAGATAAATTGTAATTATTTTTATACTGTAGTAATATAGTAATAGATATAATATGATATTAATCTTTTCTCAAGATCTCTGCTACATTTAAACATTTAAAATGAAGGGCTAGTTCTTTGGGCTAATCGGTAAACAAAAATTAATCTTCCTTCGGTATCAAAATACCTTATACTTCTTAACTCAAAGTAAAACATGTCTAAATATAATTGGAAAATTGTATAATTGGGCACCAAGTAGTTCTGTAGAACATATTTTTTGTTCTTGAAAAACAATGAGCTTGATGCTGTTCATAATTTACCCCATTGTTCAGTTCAAACAAGTGCAGCTTGTTACATAAAGCAACAGCTGTAATAAACATGAATATTTTGGAGTCACATCTCATGAAAATGATGTATGGATATCCAACTGATGTCTTTCTTCTCTGTCAGATGGACGCTCAACAGTGATTGGTCATTAGCTGCTGCCTGCAACTTCTTGTATTCTAATGTCAGGTGTCTGCCACTTAAATAAAAAACACACAAAATGTCTCCTTTGAGGGGAGACATTTTGTGCCAGATCAGAATAAAGTCAAACTGAACGAGTGATTTCGGCTCCTATGCCACTGTTAAGCACTTGCAATGATATGGTGCACATTACTGCATTACCTTTTTGTTAATACTAAATAATTACCAAGTAAAGTATTGCAGGGGCTTTATGCTGAAACTCATTATCGATATTGTCCACAGGCACCACTCCCTTCTCAGCATATAAACATGGTTTTATGAAGGCTTGTCACTATATTCAACGACAGATCTTTTGCATAGAATGAATGAATGTTGGAGACATCATAACTGGCCACTCTTAAGCACCTTTAAATTTTAGTTGCTTCCCAAAACAACGGGAAAACATTAGGAAACATTGGGAAACATACACGTGAACAAGGACAACCACCACATACATTCATCCACAACTCAAATAAGAAAATGCCTTTTCCCTTTTTCATACTATTTCAACTAAAATAGGCTTAAAATAGTCACAGTCATCTGCCTTGTACTAAATAATGATATGCTGATCCAGCCTTGAGCTGGCTTGTAATAAGAAAAAATAAGTTTGTATTTGGATTTTTAGCAACAACTAAGTGTTTGTGGAGAATAGAGATTCTGTACTGCAGCCAGTTAAACATTTTTTAATCTGTGTTGTAAAGAAATATGTAAGTCTGGAATTTTAAATATACTACTTGGTAAACTGAAAGCTATTATCGATATGCCCTCAGTTTACACTGATCTATAGAAAGGTTTAATAGTTTGAATCATCTTTTCAAAATGCCACTTTTCTAGTATTGTCTTGTGTGATGATCATCCGCCCACATCCTTTGAGGTAGGACAGAGAACACTATGTTGGACTGCTTCCATTGGTCCTAGACTGACACTTTGGGCTAAACAAATTAAGATGAAGTTGTCCTTTAGAAAAGGTTTATCTTCTTTATGTGTGAGCTGTCACTAGTGAAGCGGCGTTTGTACATTCTCTAGTACTGCACTGCACCTCCAGGGAATCAGCAGAGGTTGAAGCCTACATGGCCCTGATTGTCTTTGTATAAGGACCTTCAGTTTCTTCCATCTTTCTGCAATGTCATTTATTACTAGAGAAAGATGGCATTTAAAAAAGGTGACTGATCATGGGATGTGTGAATGAAAGCGTATGGCTTTAATAAGCCTCGATGGCCCTTTAAAAATCAAATCTGTCTGCATGCCCACTGATGAATCGAAGACAAAAAACACTGGACATGTGGGTTTGTTTACAACCATGTTATAGGTGGACTTTCATGACTGAAGGAAGTGCTTTGCTCAACGGGGGTCGTAAGGATTAGGGCCCTCCGAGACACATTTACAAACTACATCATTTGTAATAATACTATCATTTGTATCATTACACCCCTGTTTGCTTAAAAAAGAACATTGTCTCCTTTGTGAGCACTGCCATTTTTTTTTTATAAGTACTGAATACTTTTTTATGTACAAATCAGTACAATTATTTACATATGCACAGTTTGAACATGAGTGCAGTTTGTGCTGGAATGAATGGAAGGAAGTACATTCTCACAATATGAATCACATATCTCATTATTTTTTTCTATACAGCACTCCATTCTTAGTCAATATGTTCATGTAAACATTTGAACCACAGCTTTTGCCCAAATACAGTTAAGATGAGGCGGACTTTTATTTCATGAGCATTGAATGCTTTGAAAGTGTCAGTTGCTTTGTGCATGACTGTACTTTACTACACTGCAGTCTTCAAACATATTGTCTAAGCTTCACATTCCAAAGGAAATAGCTACAAATAAATGAGTTCATTGTTATTGACTACAACTAAACTTGACTTTGATGAACTGATAATGAAATTTCTAAAATTATTCACAGTATTTTGCTGTCTAGAGAGAAATCTTCTTAGGAGGAATTGACACATCGGCAGTAGATTAATGGACTGATAAGGCGTAAGCAGCAAGGCCCTCATGTTGAATCTAAATGTCATGAAACACTAACCATTATTTTCACAGGCTTCTTATGTTTAGTTCTGCCTGCACATTATTGCTGTAATAAATTGTTTAAACTTGCAGATGAACGATTGATTGGCATCTTGCTTGATTGGCTTTTAGCGCATACTTGATCACTGAGACTTGGGATCTTAAAGAACAGCATTCACAGTGCTTTCTTGCTGTCTTTTAGAATCTATAGCTATGCAGTTTGACATTTTGTTGTCAAAGTGAATATCCAAAAGTCTGTAGATCTAGTAATATTACTGCTAATGCACTGGAATGAAAATGAACTTCCTTTTTCATGTGAGGGCCTGTCTAATTCTAATTCTTCCTGTGAACTTTTGTTAATTACATTTGAAATGTTCCTTGTTTTCATTACATCTAATTTCATTTGGGTCTCGCAATAGTTTTTTTTGGCACTTGAGGATCAGTCATCTTTGACAGTCATCTGTCATCTTTGCTGCAGTACATTTTGATGGCTAAGCAAGACACTTTTTTCGAGATGACAGGCTCTGCCTGTAAAGGGACACAGCCACACTGTCACGCTCTTTTTTAGTGTCCACTTAAACTCTGGGATTTCTGTATCTTCTTGATGTGCACAGAAAGAATGATTAAAATGACATAGACAGATATGACATGGGCCCACTGTTGTATTTGCGGCTCCATAGTTCTAGACTGGCGCTTCTGTGACCACCTGTGTGACCAATAATGTCCTGTTGTTTGTTTGCCTTTTGCTTTTTGTTGATGTCCCAAGGAAAGTCCTCTATTGGAAGGGGGCTTGCAGGACTTCCAGATCCCTCAGGGGTGCTTTCTGGAGTGCCCTCTATAATCTCAATCCGTGGAGGGTCCATAAAGTCCATAATATTAAAGGGTGTTGGCTCTGGCTGACACATTACTGATTTGTCCTCTGTGTTTTGCCTAACAGCCCAGCTTGAGCCTGTTTGGATTCCTATGGACACACGGTCATCTGTCTGAGTGGTGCTGTCATTGCACGGCTCCCGGCACAAAGTCCACATGTTGTAGCATTGAGTAAAGTTGAAAAAATTGCTGTTAAAAGTTTTCAACTCCCCACAGACGTCCCGTCGTAGTTCTGCCAGCTCGTAGCGCATTGCAGAGATTTCATCCTTCCATTGCATGTTGAAAGCTGCAACCATGTTGGCAGACTCTTTGAATGCCTGAAGGGCTTGAGGGACTGGGGGCTCGGCTATAGGTGAAGCTGCAGGCATCCTGTAAGAAGGCGGGGTCGCTGGTGGGACAGAAATGGCTGTTACAGTGGAGCTTGTGCTGTGCTGGCTGCGTGCAGCAGCAGTCTCTCTCTCCAGCCTTTCCAGCTCTGCATACGCGGATGAGCTGGCTCCATCATCATCTTCTATCATGTCTTCATTTAGCAAAGAGGTGGCATCCACAACATCATATCCCTCTGAAAAACAGATTGGATATGCAAACAAGGAAATTCACAGTGAAAGGAACAGCTGGAGTGCGGCTGTATGGGAATCTGAACTAACGAACACATATCTATGGAAAGCATCCAGTATGTGAAAACCAATGCAATGGTGGCAATGTGGACCGATTCAGTGCCTCACTTTTGCACCATATTTATACTTTACAAGCTGTGCATATAAGTGGCTAATTGGTATATGTATAACTAACTCTCACATACTGTAGGCTTTCACAATGTTTTTACACTGCCTTCTCAGTCAGCTGAAAGGTCCATCAAGCTTCTTTCCATCTTTTCACAGCACAGCGCGTTAAAGAGTAGTCACACACGAAATTAACATAATCATAGGCATTAAGAGATAGTTTTTGTTTAGAGAAGAGTTTGTGAATCAGGCATATTGGTCATTAGCTTGAAATTGTGCTTTTTGTGCAAAAGAAAAGATGTCAAGAGAAATTAGAATAATCACACTCCACTGGTTTAAGAAGCAGATATGAACCCTATTGAACATGTCAGGTCCAGGATGGTGGATTAGACCATGCAGGTAGAAAGCCTGGTGAGGCTAGGGGTCACCAGGAAGAGGCTGCAATCCCACAGTCAAAGCCAGCTGACACATTTACTGCCACGCTTTACTCTAGTTTAGACAGCTCCCACAATGACTGGAGACAGTGGCAATGTGAAATACGGCTGTTTTATGTAATGCATGTATGTACTTTTAAACAACTCATTCCCAAAAAGTGCTTTAGCAGGGATAAATGAACACAGTGTTTGTGGGTTCTCAAGTGCTTAAGTGGAAATACTGTAATATTATGAAACAAAGCACTAAATCTTATTATACTAGCACACTAGAATCCTATCTTATATATACTGAGAAGGCAGTGCAAAAACACACATATACATAGATATATGTATGCGTGTCAACATTAAAATACCTGCAACAATCATCCAGTTGTTCTTTCCCCTGGTTATCCTTGAGATGGATGGTCAAATGGAGAGGAGTTTGCTGCGCGTCTGCCCTTGCTCACACAGGGAACTCCTAACCTTACATGCTCTCACTTACTGATCAGCTAGTGCTGCTCGCTAACCAAATAGATTAATCCATCCAATTTAGCTCACTCTTTTGACCAAATACAAACGCACCTTCCATTTAAGTAGATTGTCAAGTACAACTGTTAAACTACACCCCTTTTTTTTTTTTTTTATATCAGATTTCTCTAACAGTGTAGGAGCAAAGAGCGACTCCAAGAGTTCAGCAAATAAGACGGTGGGATTGAAGAGCACCCCTCTGTCCACAGTACGTCTGAATGTTGACAGCAACCCCAATTGAAGATCACAAAAGACTTTTTAAAAAAAAGTCCAAATTGATTAATAAAATAAATGTTACAAAAAATACAGTTCAGTTGACCACAGTGAAACAAAATATGCCCAAAGGTGCATACAAAAAAAGTACAAAAAGTGTTTCAATAGGGTTCATAGCTTTACTCCTCCAACCATACGACAAATGCACTTAGTGAGGGTTACGTCTCTGCATGTTTGCACAAAGAGGCGACTTGGTTGATTTCTTTTGACCACACGTAGCATGGTGCTTGTCGCATAAGTGTGTGCTACCTTTATTTGTAGCTGAACATATATAATATGATTTGTTCATAGACAGCATCTTTGTGCAATCACCTATGTGTGTATTATACTATGTGGGAACTTACCTTGCATTTCTAATATATTTTCTAACATTTTTAGCGTTTATATGTGTCCCCTCCCTAAGTAATCACAAAACAGTTATCACCACACTTTCACATGCTTAGGGTAGAGTCTGCTCAACTAAGGCATGCCATGTAAAGTGGTTAAGTGATGCTGTGTCTTCTGGTCAGTGATTGTGTAGTAAGGAACCCTCCCGCCCTGTATCTACGAGATCTATTAGATCTACTGGATCTAAAATCAGAGGTTAAACTACAGTGCTAAGTCATAGGTCGTGCAAACTAACTCATCCAAGCAACTCCATCAGAAGGGTGGGGGATGTGCAGAGGCAGACAGACACACAGTAGTAGCTAAGGGGAGGAGGGGGACATTCAGCCGGCATCCCCGAAGCTCAAGGGTTCCCACTGTACATATGTAGGTATGTTACAATAGTGCGTATGTATAGGATGCATGGGGATATGTGGTCTAAGCCCTGGCTCTTTTGGGGGAATCATTTTACCTGTGGATCTGAGAGTTGAAGTGACAGTGGAGGATGTCATTGAAGGCAAGCAGTCGTCATCTTGGGAATAACCAGCCTGAATTGCACGGAGGTAACTGTGGCTTCGAGTGCGGAACGAACCGGGCAGGTCCAAGGCCTCCATGGCCTGGGATTCTACTTCACTAAAAACGGACTCGCAAACTGACTCAAACTGGCCATTGACCTCAGTCTCACTCACCTGAGAGACAAAAACAGGAATAGCAGTCCTTAATTTTTCCTCTTCCTTTCTCTTTCTCACTTTGATTCTTCCCCTTTGCACAGCAAATATGGAGCAGCGTTAGCATAAGGACATGCCACTGTCAAAAAGGACCTTAAACTGAACGGATGAATGTCAGGATTTAATAAAGAAGCAACAGAGCACAGCAAAACCAAACCTGTTTAGTAAGTCTTTAGCAACATTGCAAGCACATAATACAACATAAGCAAACATGTAGTCTAATATAAGATAAAGATAAGATCAAAATATGTCAACAAGTCCTCTAGCTCAATGGTTCTCAACCTCAGAGTCACGACCACTATGGGGGTCGCAACTAGGGCAGGGCAATATGGCCTAAAACTATATTATTATGATATCATTAGCAATATAAATGTTCATGAATTTCTGCTTCCTTTCCAAAGGCTAAATAAAAACATTACAGAGTGATTATTGGACTTTTTATGTCTGCTGAGACTCCATGGTCAGTGTTTATGCTGCTCTGGGTGTTAGCATAACATTAGCTGCAATCTGCATTTGCCCTGACTCAGAACCAGCTGCTGTACTCTATATCACGGTGTTAAAAATTCATATCTCCTCCCAGAAATACAACAATGTTATCATGAACGGCATGATATTGCCCAACCCTAGTTCCAACCTAGTTTAGTGGGGTTGCCAGATCAAAGGAAGCGTATTTTCTTTGTAGTTCGAATAAAAAACATGGTGTTGCGAACACTCGTGGTTGTTTTGCGGGGATTCGCGACTCAAAAAGGTTGAGAAATACTACTTTACTTTTTAGTAACATTAATAATAACTCTCCGTAAATGCCTAAAAATCAATCATATTCATGTAATGGTGTATATTAAGTTTCTTATGGGAAAGTGTAATGATCATTTCTATTGTTGGTGCTTTGTCTTTTCACTTACCTGGCTCAGACAGCTCGCCTGACTGAGGGTGCTGACAGCACGCATGTAGCTCTGGTTACGAGAGCGGAAAGGTGGGGCATGGAAGGTGGTGGCAGGGTCCAGTGTAACACTATGGTGGGGCCGCATGTCTCTGGTTTGCAATTGGTAGCCCTGGCTGGACAAGGATAAGGGGTAGGGTAGACATGGGTGCACAGTTCAAAAGCCACACAGCAGAACAACATTGGACAACAGCAGCTCATTGTTTTTTCTAATCATACTTGTTTTCAATACAAAGCAAGCACATGCTGTGTATCACACTTTTGCACTTCTAATGGAGAATGTACATTAGTTTTGATACAGCAATGGCATTCTGTGTGGGCTTGGAAGTCAATCAGTCACATGATAATTAATCTTCATGTAGTAGTTAGACACTTAGTATAAGAAAAAAATAATCTCCCCCAAGAACAATCCGTTTAAAGTAGCAGTTTGTTTACAGACAAGACCTTTAGTTCAACAAATAAAACTATCCGGTCTCATTTCAATGGCACTGTAAGCAGGAAAGACAGTTCATACACTTCTCCACTTTACTGTAACAGAAGGTCACAACAGATTTTGTACAGAGCACAAGCTAGAAATGACCAGCAGCCCTTATAAAACCGGAAGACTGGCATTGCAAATGTGAATACATTCAACACAAGGTAACCAGCAGCATGAGCCATGCAAAGAGACTTAGCAAATTAAACTTGGCTTCATTCAAGTTCTGCTATTCGTGACATTGAGTTGAATTACCCTAAATTACGTGAAAACGTTTTTTGAAGAAAAGTGTAAAATAACGCCCGCTTCTAAATGACACACAAATATTGAAGCGTCTGAACAAAGGCCTGTTTGTCACACAGAGGTCTGTCTGAAAAGGAAAGAATACTTAACCAAGAGCACTTAACAATGCAGCACTTAATAAGTTCACACCAGCAGTCCGCATGAATGTGATTAAACTGACAACCACCAAATCAGAACAACTTGGACAGAAATCTTATCCCAAAATAGTTCCTAATAGTAGATGAAGCATGGCATTCCCCAAAGCCTGATTTCCTGTCTCTATCCTTACTTCAATAACAAACTGCACAATGACCCGGTATAACAAATCATTTATATTGCCATGGATGTCAAAGTATAACGGTGTAAAAGCATCAGTTCTCAATCTGAAGATTAGGACCCCAGAGAGGTCTTGAGATCACTTTACCAGATCAAATGTGGAACAGATCATATACTGTATGTAGTTTGAAAGGAAAAGCTGCCCTGTGTGGGGGGTCGTTAACATTAAAAAAGTGGAAGCTCTGCACACCTAAGAAGGCAAGCCTGATGAAGGTCAGAGTGACCGAAACGTTGCAGCAATAAAAGCTAAGAATGAGTGAGGGAGATTTTTTTCGCTAGGGTCGTTAACGTTAGAAATTATGCTGGGGTTTGTCCTAAAAAAAGGTGAGAACCAGTGACTCAAAGGAGTCTTAAATAGAGGCTGTAACTTATTTTTTATTGTAGCAGAAATGTATGTAAAATGCAGCGCTGCAAAGCTTCACCATCAGTCAGTCTTAATTTGATGAGAAACTGGATTCGGTCCATCCTACCTGTGGGAGTCTAGATGAGGTCTGCTCATGGCTGATTTCAGGACCAGCGCATCCGGTCGTATGGCGTTTTGTGGTGAAGTTTTAGGACTGGGCTCTGAGTCTCCGCTCTCATCGTCAATCTCCCCCATGGCTTTTACGTAGCTGCTACTGCGCATGCGGCGGCACGGGATCTCCTCGTCCTTGTCCCCGGGGTAGGCACTCCACTCGTCCTGGGGCACCTGTTGTTAAAGCACCAGATTTAGATTGGTTCGTTGTTGAGCCTGTCAAGAGCTTCATGTATCTCTGCTTTACAGTGACTGACCACAAAGGGCTCATCATTCCAAAGGAAGTTCCTGATCTACAACACGTTAGTACTCTCATTAGTGGTTTATGGCTCGAA
Source organism: Gobius niger (assembly GCF_951799975.1). NCBI lineage: Eukaryota > Metazoa > Chordata > Actinopteri > Gobiiformes > Gobiidae > Gobius > Gobius niger. The sequence continues at coordinate 14,341,711 of NC_136866.1, read as the reverse complement.
GACATGGCCACTGAACAAGACTTTGGCTGATAGCAGTGCCTTCAGGACTACTGCGAGTAGAGTCAACACACACCAGTATTAAAGTCAGTACAAACTTTTATCTCATATTTTTCTCATATTATTGAGAGCATTATGTAACAGTGATGTTTAGAATAAACAAATCCATCACCTCCATTGATAATGCAAACTCCTGACTCCAACCTATTTTCTGCACATTAATTTTAAAATACATCTCCATAGCCATGTATCCCATCCATTCACGTTTTAAGATGCTGCTCATGCTTGAAATCCCTAAAGAGTCAGCACATTTCTGAAAGGAACTTCTGCATCTGCAGGGTCATCAAACTAATGAGGCTAAGGAGCCTTAAAGAACTACAGAAGCATTTACAGCAAATTAAAACACATCGCACACGTAAGATAAGAATATTTAAATACATTCTTTCAGTCAGTTCATTTACAGGCACTAATGATTATTGATATGGGGCCTTGTGATATGGTGCAAGTTACCTTGTATATGAAATGCGCGGTATAAGTAAACATGCCTTGCCATGGTTTGAAATCTACTCATGGTATGTAGGAAAAAATCCTTGACACTAAAACTTTGTGGCTCTACTTGCTAAAAGATATTGCGATCTTTGCTAATTTGCTCATAAGCAACAATACCATCGACTAAGTACATTTTTGAACCGTTAGAAACAGCCGAATGCTGCTGGGCAGTTTCCTTTCGTCATAGCTGCTCTTTATAGAACGAAGGGGTGCACAGGTCCGGCAGTATGAGAGCATTTGTAAGCCTCTCTTAGTGTCATTGCTTCAGGCTATATACTGGATACAGCTCTACTCCGACTACATTTGACACCGGCAGATTCGCCTCGTCTGATCTGAGAAATTTTAATAATGACCCACAAATCAAAGTTCCCAGATTTACTTGTTTGTACATCCTGTTTAAATCGGACTAGATGGTCGAACGTGCTTTTCTCATTATGAATAATCAAGAGTTCTACTGTCTTTGATATGAAATGTCAAAACAAATACAATATTGGTAGTAACTATTGAACACCATATCATCTGTTTTGTTTTCATCTGCCTAGGCTTGCCTATGTGGCTTTGTATTGCTGATCCAGCATCCAGTATGACACTGAATAGTCCATGGCCAGCCTCAGCTCCTCTTGCTCACTTAACCCAATCACTGAGCTTGGCTCTTTCTCAGCTACAGTAGCTGAGTGGCTCTTACAGAAAGAAGAGTGGCTTATTCACCTTTTTCACCTGAAGCCATGGAGTAATACTCTGTAGTCTCACTCCTGCTCTCTCTATCACACCTTGTCAGGCTTTCCTTTAGACCTGATGGTCTGTTTGAGTGGAACAGACAGAAGTCTCTCTTATAAATATTATTGTGTAACCATTTTCGAGGGATTAAGAATATATATGGTCCACTTTTAGAATTTTTTGTTTCAAATAATTATGGTATGATTGTGCTAATCCTATAGAGCCTTAAATAAAAAATAAAAACAGTTCTAAAAGCTCTAATTTTCTACATTGTGAAGTGATTTAACAGGAGTACAGCCCGTCCCTTTCACTTAGGGAGGTAACATAGAGATATTCCTTTAAACCTTGAACAGTGCATATGGCACTGGCATATGGACTTATGTGTGTGCATTTGTACATTTTCCTTCTTTCATAAGTGTGAAACAAAATTCAACTATTGTCCGGTCTCTAAATTAATCAACTCAAATATAGTAACAAAGAAAAGGAGTCATTTACATCGCAGTGCACAGGGATTGATTGTATAGTGCTAGATTGCCTAGTGCTGTGTATAACATCACAGCCTTTTCTCATTTGACAATCCCTTTGATTCACTAACATTGCTTAATGTTTGGCTCATTTGTTGCTTTACCTGGGAAAATGTGCTCAGTGTTGCCCTGAGGGCAGACAGCTCCACAACCATTACTTGCAACAAAACCCTATCAATAACCTCATTATAAAGCACTGCAACAACCATGGATTTGAAGTGTGATTTAGAGGCCTCACAATAAGCTCAACAATAAGATCCGTATTTGTGCTCAGCCTGCTGTAATAGGGATTACGACCTGGTGCCTGACCTGTGGTCAGGGCAAACAGACAAACACCTGGTGCAGGTCATCTCCCACAGAAACTGGCACTGTGCGACTCATCACCTTCCCAACTGCAGCTATAAGGAGCAATATGTGGTGGTCCTGTACCCAGTGTAACATGGGGAGTCGTGTTCAATGCCCTGAGCGAATTATCTCTCTGGCACCCCTCACTGGAAATGCAAAAGTAGGACAATTTGAAGGCAATGAGCGTTAATTGGACTTGCTTTTTTTCCCATCATATTTATTTGACCCAATCACAGTCAGTACATAACCAGGTCAAAACTCTGTGATCACTAGCCGCGTTTGATTGAGATACACATTGTTAAAAAGCTTAAAATGATTTCTGTATATTGCCCATATGTTGTCTGTTTTACTTCATGTAGTCAAGGATAAAACAGAGGAAATGTCCAGTAGTTACAACTACCAGTGTGATCAAAGGTTTTTGAGAGTTTACTCCTGGATAGATTCCAGAAATATCTTATCACCACTGATGAGCAGTTTGGTTTGAAAAGTCAACATGGAACTTTGAGCCCTACAACAATGCAGGTTAGACAGGGAACTGTGATATCAAGTTCTTTTTATGTGACACATGGGATGAAGAAGGGTGGGATTTTGTCACTCATGCTCTGTAACCTTTACATGAACAGTCTTTCCCAAAGATTGGAAAACTGTAAGACCAGCCTGATAGGGGAAAGACTGTTAAACCATCTACTTCATGCTGATGACCTGTTCATCATGTCACCCTACTCTGCAGGCCAAAATCAGCTCTGAATATGGTGGTAACTCTAAAAGAGTGCAGTGATGGCTGTGAGGCCTCGACAGCAGCGTAAGGCAGTATTTCCTGTGTTCTACTTGTCTGCTTCCAATTGAAACCATTCCACTCAGGGTGGAAATTTGTAGTGCAAGCCCGTGTTTCCCAACCAGGGGTACAATTATTTCAGATTGAAAAAGAAGAAAAAACATACTTTTTAGTACTTGGAAATTGTTTAAAAGGAAAATCAATAAGAAGATACTTAGCAGAAAAAGGTGTTTCAGAGTATTTGAAACATACATGTTTAAGAGGCTTTGATTTGAACACAACACTGGAGCTTTAGTCACTTTCGGTATGTAGGGATACGTGAAATAGGTGTCTATAATTTGTTAAATTATGTTTTTAAAGTGGTTGGCCAGGCTTTTTGGCTCTCATTTATCAAACTTGCGTACGGTGAAATCAGGTGCGCTCAAATCCTACATCAAGTCAGGAAATGGTGTACACAATACACCAATTTTAACCAAACACTAAACAGCGCAGGAAAACAGTTTAACAGCATGGATTGCATTGCTACATTGCATATAATCCTCATTGGTGATTTATACATGAAACAAGGCTACAGCGTTAATACCATAAAACCATATGTTTACATACAATTTATGAAAAGACACAGTTGCATTTTTTTCTCACTGTCTGACATGAAACCAGAATGAAATTTTATTTTAATTAGGCCAAGCAGAATTGTAAATATTATTTCTATTTGCTAAATGCCAGTGGGATGAGAGAGAGATTTTTTTAGAAATGTTTTTGTTACTTTTTACAAAGTCAGACGTTTAAGTACACTAAGATTACTATACTTTTAAACAATTTGGGAAAGCCCAGATGACGATGTTATGACCTTGGAAGCAGAAGTCTGGTTCATCCTTTGGTGCAAGTTCATTGGTTAAAACAAAGATGGAAATGTCCAGTCATCATACAGATCAGAAAGAAGGCGGGTTTTGTGTCCCAGAGATGAACGTGCTGTGTCTGAAATGTGAATATCAACCCGAGAACAAATGCAAAAGACCTGGTGAAGATGTGAAGATGTCATTATCCAGAGTGAAGCAAGTACTGTACCAACATAGGCTGAGAGGGAACTCTGCCAGGAAGAAGCCCTTACTCCAAAAGAAACATCGAAAAGACAGATTGGAGATTGAAAATAAAAAAAGGATACAAACTTGAATTTTTTGAGACATTCTGTGGTCTGAAGGGGACCATGTTTGGCCATAGTGACCATCATTGCATTTGGAGAAAAAAGGGAGAATCTTGCAAGCCTGAGAACACCATCCCAACTGTGAAATACAGGGGTGGCAGCATCATGCTGTGGGGTTGTTTTGCTGCGAGAGGGACTGGTGCTCTTCACAAAATAGATGACATCTTGAAGAAAGAAGAAAGAAAATCTCAAGACATCAGCCAGGAAGTTAAAGCTTGGGTGCAGATGGGTCTTCTTAGTGGACAATGACCCAAAACATGCTGCCAAACTGGTTACAAAGTGGCTTAAGGATAGCAAAGTCAATGTTTTGAAGTGGTCATCACAAAGTCCTGATCTCAATCCAGCTGACAATCTATAGGCAGAACTGAAAAGGCATGTGGCTCAGTTACACCAGTTCTGTTTGGAGGCAAGGCCGTGTGAACCCAGGGTGCTGAAGGTGCTGCAGTACCCCCTGATGGATAATTTGTGTATTGCAAGTAATATTAGTAGATGGCGAAATAAGCACAGAAAAAGCGTTTTTGGGACAATCTTGTCCCTAAGCACCCCCTAACTAAAATATGCTCTGTTTGGAGGAAATTTGTATCAAAATTCTAGAGAAGCTTGTTGAAGGAAATCCAAAACGTTTGACCCAAAATGTACAGTTTAAAGGCAATGCTACCAAATATTCATGTTATTTGTGTTAACTTTTGGTTTTGTAAAAAGTAACAAAAATATTTATAAAGAATTATATCTGTCATTTTTCTGGAATTTAGCAAATAGAAATAATTTTCACAATTCTACTTGATCTAAAAGACAGAGAGAAAAAATGCAAATGGGCAGACTTTGATTCAATGTTGCGCTGCATCAACATGCTCCTCTATGCCACGGGTCCGAGCGCAGATGCTCAGCCCGGACCAGAGACACTAGAACCTGGGCAGCAGGTTGTATTTAACACAGAGACCGTGGTAGCCATAGTGCAAACGTGTGGCATCAAACAAATCCTTAGACAGCACCACAGCTTTCTCCGGCCTGGACGGGTTCGTAAAGTCCTGCTTTGAGCGGCAGGCACAGGGTCATAAATGCCACGCGCCCTCTTGCATATAATCTCAATACACCAAAACATACACCATTTCTGTGCACAGTGTTGATAAATGAGGGCCACTGTGTCTAAACTACCACCGCAGCAGAGAGCTGTGGTTTGCGCTCCATCACTATGTACTTATCTGTAAGACACATTACCATTAGGATGAGGTAGGGGTAACCATATGTTGCAGCTTTTCATTTTGAAGTGATATGCATTTCTTATTGAATCATTTGCTTCTCACTTTCTTCAAGTGCTACAAAGGTACGTATAATACCTGGATGGGGTATGTTTTGGATAAAGTGCATTACAGTTTTCAGTGTTCCTACAGGACATTGATTCACTCACTTGATCTCTAGTTCTTAATAGACAATAGCTCCCTGAGGTGACAGCACAATGGCATTGGTCTCACACAAACATACACTCACACAGATTGCACTTGCCAAAAGAAAAGGTTTTGTCCACAATGCTGTTGTGGGAGCATTTCTAATCATTATCAATTGATCACAGCATCGGAAACAACCTTTATGGGAATCAGAAATGAGTGAATACGTAACATGGTCATTGTTTGGACATTTATATTCAGTAGTTTGATCTTCATTAATCCTTGTAAGGCAGGTCATTCTTAAATATCCAGATTCGCCAGACAGTAGCCACAGTTTTTGAAAAAACAAAGGGCTTTGTGATACTTTTTCTCCCCTTGTGTTGCCTTTGCTGTTGATGGGCCTTGTGAATGCAGATCATAGTGTGTATGTACAATCTAGGAGGTCTGAATTTTCTACATAATAGGTATTATAGTGTGTTTAATATGTGTGATCAAATCTTTACTTTCACACATGCTAAATATTGTATGAGTAAAATGTAATTTGCTGTTGGTTTGAAAACACAAGTAATAATGCTGCGTTACAGTTCCTCGGAGGTCGGAACCAATGGCCACTTGTAGAAGAGATTCATAGCGACGACGGTAGGGGCTGCCATTGGCCGCCATTGCTGTAGTACCTCCAAATAGTGGCGGCAGAACAAGCTAGTTTTACATTGCATAGCATTGGACTTTAGACATGTTCTAAACATCTGTAAAGCCCGGTGCCTATTTTTTAAAGGGGACTAGGCTGGTTTTCATAAGAAACATTTTAGAAATCTCGAATACTAATGAGGGCCAGACTGACCGAACTACACGTCAAGCAAGGGTCGAGTCTACAGTGAAGATCCCACCCTTATGCCCTTTTTAGGAACATGCTTCGTCAGAGCTGGAGAGGAGGAGTCTGTAAATCCACCAAGATTTCCCCCTCGAACGTGGTCAACGGGGAGGAGTGAGTAATGAGGGTCTATTAATATCTATGGTCGGAACACAGAGATGGGAAAGATGTTTTTCCTAATATACAGGACTCAAGTTGTCAAATTGATAGTGTGGCATATTAAAAAAAAGTAAGCTATGAAAGTGGAAAAAAAATCAGACAACATTTGGACATTTGGCCCTAATTAAGTTATTAAAATCAGTGGTTCTATAAATAGTGTTACAAATACATTAGAGACGTGACATTAGCTCTTGTTGTCATTAGCGGTGGACGTTATCATTATTACAGTCAATTTTAGTATAACCACAGAGGCTCAAGCGCTGCAGAAGCTATAGGGGACACAGCAGGTGGGCAGTTGGACAGTTCAAGAAATGTAAAAGATATTGTAGTAAATTGGGCATGAGAGAGATTCAATCCAACTTTCCGTGAAGGAATTTGGATTGAATCTGGATGTGAATTTGTGAGGGCAACTGGAACACAGTATCAGAACTACTACACCCTATGGTCCCTGTGGAGAAATCTCTCTGATCATATGAGGGGAAATGTGCTCTAGATATAAGCCTGTACTTTGTCAGGGTTGGCAGTTAAACATTCTGGAGAACACTCAAGTACAGAGAGTCAGAAGAATTGAAAAATGGTGCCTCTGTTGTGAAGCTCAACGTAGCTTGTAGCTTGAACAACAAGACCACAGTATCACAAAGAAAGGATGTATATAGTAGAGCAGTTTTTGTTCCGACTATATCATGTCAAAAACTGTGTCGAATCAAGGCTGAACTAAGCCAAACAGAGATGGACACCAGAAGAATAATCATCTCTTAATCATCTCTTACCTGCAGATAATGACACGTGCGTGTTTTGAGGTCGGTGTGCATCATGGGCTTATCCAGATTTAGAGATGACTTCCTGTAGTGCTCTTTTGCCTCCCTTACTGTTAACGTGGACCAGGAACTCCTCTTCATGAACTTGCCCTCTGGCACCATGGCCATGCTCTCACAGGCCGAACACTTGACATCATTATTACTTTTGGAAGCCTTGAGCGAGTGGTCTCCGAAGTGATGGCTGTGCATGTGGTCGGGATAGCAATGATGTTCGCCGTGGTGCCGGGACATGACGCTGGCGGGACGGTACGTGCTGTCACTGTCTAAGTTATCATCTGAACTCCACCAGCCTCCTGAACGTTGCCTGCGCTCTTTGCTCTTGCTCCTTTTGCTCCCATGTTTTGAGGGGTGATGGCCGTGATGGTGATAGCTTCCTGCTCCTCCTCCGCTGCCTATGCTCTCGCCTCTTGTGCCATTCATCTTGGAGGGTCCTTCAAGGGAATGGGACTTTGTGAAGAGCTTTTGTACCGAATGAACAAGGTGTCTGATGCGGCCAGGGCTCTCACTGCGTTGCTCTGTGGTGCGCTGGTATTGTAACGTGTGGAAGCCATCGCGGTGTAGAGGCAGTTGTTTCTCAAACTGGTCCAACAGGTTGGCGGGAAGTCGGTTGCTCTTGGAGCCCAGGTGGTGAGAGGAAACGATAGCCACAGCTGGGGATGTGGCCGAGGCCGTGATCGCTGCACATTCGTCTCGCGTCGCTGAGTCATAGAACTGAGAGCTGTAGTGCATGCGGGGAAAAGTGCTGCTGGAGATGTGTTCGCTTGGGGCAGGTGGAGCCATCAGGACCGGGGACAGCATGCAGTCAGAGTGGATGGAGCTCCGCGGAGAGTAGCGCTGGTGGAAGTCCATAGGGCAGCTCTCCGTGGGGCTGAGCAGGTAGGATGTATGGCGGGACTCGGGGCCATGATGTGAGTGGATCTCATGAACATGAGGGTCATAGTCCAAGCCGTGGGCTAAAGGGATCTGGTGCTGGGAGCGGCTCCCCGATAAGCCCTTCATGTTCCGGCCCGAATGGGGGCGCCTGCCTTCATGGAACTTTGGAGACGGGGACCAAGGGGAACACTTCTGATCTGTTTCAAAAGACACAGAAAAAAGAAAAAAAAGCGTTATAGTGCAGCCAGGATTAACACAGAAAATCCTTTTTCATATTTTTTTTGACTCAAATAAACTCTAGGAATATGTGGTGATGCTATCTCAAACTCAACAGTCCACCATCAATGTAATAGAACTGTGTTACTATTACATTTACAATGCTATCCCAAGTCCAGGGTACTTTTTCTCCGTCTTTGCAAAGAGTTTGCAAATATTTGTATTGTTTATTCAAACATGTGTACACAAACCCACAGTATGCAACAAGAAAACTAGCCCACAAATAAAGCATTGTTTGCACTTTTCACGATACCTGCCATTGCCCTGTAATTAATGACTTTAAGTTCTCTGTAGCAGGAAAACCCCCAGTCTGGAGCGCAGCGGGCAGCTTACATAACGACTGGAATCTCACACTCGTTTCAAAGGAGCCAGAAATAAAATGCACTGTTGTCAAGGCAACCACTGCTGAAAATCCAGGAACTGTAATGGGATTTTCAAGGTTGTTTGGGGTGGATCCTATGTACCCCCAAAAGACGACATACAGAGAGTACTCCATGTGATAGAGACACCAGAGGCAGCATGTCTCCAGTGGTGAATACTGTACAGCGGTGCTAACATTTTTTTCTCGTATTTGATATTTTAATCAGGGAAGATCAATTTTGAAAAATGTACAATGTACAATAGTGAAATGGTCAAGGTTTAAATTTAGAGATTGATTGTCAGAAGGAGATGGAAAAGCTGATGTTTGTGCTGCTGCGGTGGAGATGGGGCAGTGAAGGCATTTTGTTGTTTGTAAAGAATATTACACAAACATAATTGCAACCACTCTGATTTGCTAATTGTAACTATTCAAATTGCGATTTTGATTTGATTGGGATTAATTATGCAGTCCTATCAGGCAGACAACGACTGACAGGTGACAAGAGTCAGTAATGAAGGAGTATGCTTTAGCTTCTTTTTGTTACACATTTTGTATCCTGAAATCACAGTGAAAATCCGGTAAAGGCTCAGCAGTTCTGGAATTCTCCCACACAAACAGCTGTTAAGTCGAGTGTGGCCCACTGTCAGTCAGATCTGCTGTGTCTCTATCACCACAGGATCCTGATTACACTCTCCAGTGTCGGGGTGATTAGGCCATAATCAGACATTTAGAAACTAATCTTTTCAATTTGATTGAATTTATCACATTGTACTGCGTCTTTGTCTTGGTACAGCTTCAACTGATTGTTACTATACTGTAGTAGGCTCCTCGCTTGGAAAAGCTGCCAATATTTGTGTCTTATTAAATCTGTGAATTGGATGTTTGAAGTGTCATACTCAGTGCCAATTCGACAAACGAAAAGTGATATTTACAGTGTCAACTTACTCAAGTAAACTGAAGAAGCTGATTTCAGCGTTGAGCAGAAGGCATTATCTGACCTCTATAGTATGGCCATCAGGAGTTTCATATACATCAACTTACAGTATGACAACACAAGAGCCCGCAGAGGCTTGTGTCATCCAGGATTTGCAGTAGACTGTCCTGCCGCATCTCTACACTTTACATAGCGGCCGGAGTACTTTGGACTGCGGGGGAGGTGAGGTGCCACTGAGGCGGGGGGGGGAGCTTTAAAAAGACCTGGCAGTGTCATCGCCTGGAGTCTGCAGGGCCCACAGGCACAAGCATAAGGGGAGGATGGGTCTCGCCGCTCTATCTTGGACAATAACACCCACTTCTCTCTGTTGGAAGAGCACCTTTTAGTCAGGCTCATCCGCCGGAGCTGAACCAGGAGCTGTTTCAAGTGTTTCCCACTTGAACACACAGCCATTTGGCTCATGTCGATTGGAAAGCATTTAAACTCCAGTTTGAAAAAAGTACACAATGCTTTAAACTACAGTTAAATAATATACTGACGTCACTGCTTTATGGAATTTGATTGCCATAATTTTAGAGAGAGGTCAGGAGCGTATGTGCCATTGGTGAGCTTTTTGAGAGGAGGTGAGAGGAGGAGAGGTGAGAGAAGGAGAGGGGAGAGGAGAGAGGAGGTGAGAGGAGGTGAGAGGAGGAGAGGTGAGAGAAGGAGAGGAGAGAGGAGGTGAGAGGAGGAGAGGAGAGAGGAGGTGAGAGGAGGAGAGAGGAGGAGAGGTGAGAGAAGGAGAGGTGAGAGAAGGAGAGGAGAGAGGAGGTGAGAGGAGGAGAGAGGAGGAGAGGTGAGAGAAGGAGAGGTGAGAGAAGGAGAGGAGAGAGAAGGTGAGAGGGGGTGAGAGGAGGAGAGAGGAGGAGAGGTGAGAGAAGGAGAGAGGAGGAGAGGTGAGAGAAGGAGAAGTGAGAGAAGGAGAGGAGAGAGGAGGTGAGAGGAGGAGAGAGGAGGAGAGGTGAGAGAAGGAGAGGAGAGAGGAGGTGAGAGGGGGTGAGAGGAGGATAGAGGAGGAGAGGTGAGATAAGGAGAGGAGAGAGGAGGTGAGAGGGGGTGAGAGGAGGAGAGAGGAGGAGAGGTGAGAGAAGGAGAGGAGAGAGGAGGTGAGAGGAGGAGAGAGGAGGTGAGAGGAGGAGAGAGGAGGAGAGGTGAGAGAAGGAGAGGAGAGAGGTGAGAGGAGAGAGGAGGTGAGAAGAGAAGAGGTGGAGAGAGGAAGAGAGGAGGTGAGAGGAGAGAGGAGGAGAGGAGGTGAGAGGAGAGAGGAAGTGAGAGGAGGAGAGGTGAGAGGAGGAGAGGTGAGAGGAGGAGAGGAGAGAAGAGGAGGTGAAAGGAGGAGAGAGGAGGTGAGAGAAGGAGAGGAGGAGAGGAGGTGAGAGGAGCAGAGGTGAGAGGAGGTGAGAGGAGGAGAGGAGGTGAGAGGAGGAGAGGTCAGAGGAGGAGAGGTGAGAGGAGGAGAGGAGGTGAGTGGAGGTGAGAGGAGGAGAGGTCAGAGGAGGAGAGGTGAGAGGAGGAGAGGAGGTGAGAGGAGGAGAGGTCAGAGGAGGAGAGGTGAGAGGAGGAGAGGAGGTGAGAGGATGAGAGGAGAGTTTCTAGACTCTCTTTCTAGTTTCTCTGTTGGAAGAGCACCTTTTAGTCAGGCTCATCCGCCGGAGCTGAACCAGGAGCTGTTTCAAGTGTTTCCCACTTGAACACACAGCCATTTGGCTCATGTCGATTGGAAAGCATTTAAACTCCAGTTTGAAAAAAGTACACAATGCTTTAAACTACAGTTAAATAATATACTGACGTCACTGCTTTATGGAATTTGATTGCCATAATTTTAGAGAGAGGTCAGGAGCGTATGTGCCATTGGTGAGCTTTTTGAGAGGAGGTGAGAGGAGGAGAGGTGAGAGAAGGAGAGGGGAGAGGAGAGAGGAGGTGAGAGGAGGTGAGAGGAGGAGAGGTGAGAGAAGGAGAGGAGAGAGGAGGTGAGAGGAGGAGAGGAGAGAGGAGGTGAGAGGAGGAGAGAGGAGGAGAGGTGAGAGAAGGAGAGGAGAGAGGAGGTGAGAGGAGGAGAGAGGAGGAGAGGTGAGAGAAGGAGAGGTGAGAGAAGGAGAGGAGAGAGAAGGTGAGAGGGGGTGAGAGGAGGAGAGAGGAGGAGAGGTGAGAGAAGGAGAGAGGAGGAGAGGTGAGAGAAGGAGAAGTGAGAGAAGGAGAGGAGAGAGGAGGTGAGAGGAGGAGAGAGGAGGAGAGGTGAGAGAAGGAGAGGAGAGAGGAGGTGAGAGGGGGTGAGAGGAGGATAGAGGAGGAGAGGTGAGATAAGGAGAGGAGAGAGGAGGTGAGAGGGGGTGAGAGGAGGAGAGAGGAGGAGAGGTGAGAGAAGGAGAGGAGGAGAGGAGAGAGGAGGTGAGAGGAGGAGAGAGGAGGTGAGAGGAGGAGAGAGGAGGAGAGGTGAGAGAAGGAGAGGAGAGAGGTGAGAGGAGAGAGGAGGAGAGGAGGTGAGAGGAGAGAGGAGGTGAGAAGAGAAGAGGTGGAGAGAGGAAGAGAGGAGGTGAGAGGAGAGAGGAGGAGAGGAGGTGAGAGGAGAGAGGAAGTGAGAGGAGGAGAGGTGAGAGGAGGAGAGGTGAGAGGAGGAGAGGAGAGAAGAGGAGGTGAAAGGAGGAGAGAGGAGGTGAGAGAAGGAGAGGAGGAGAGGAGGTGAGAGGAGCAGAGGTGAGAGGAGGTGAGAGGAGGAGAGGAGGTGAGAGGAGGAGAGGTCAGAGGAGGAGAGGTGAGAGGAGGAGAGGAGGTGAGTGGAGGTGAGAGGAGGAGAGGTCAGAGGAGGAGAGGTGAGAGGAGGAGAGGAGGTGAGAGGAGGAGAGGTCAGAGGAGGAGAGGTGAGAGGAGGAGAGGAGGTGAGAGGAGGAGAGGAGAGTTTCTAGAAAAAAAATGATTTTGATCAAAACTAGCTGTTTAGCTTATAGTTAAACTGTCTGCACCTACGGAGATCTTAGCGTCTCCCCTTTCAAACGAGCCACAGCATGTGTCCATAGCTATAACATAGAATATGCTAACCACCGAACTTTGAGGTTAATAGGCAAACAACTGTAAAATGTCACATTTTTATCAAACAAACGCATTTATCTCAATGTTCATGTCAAATGATGTAAAAGCTTTGTTTTTTTATTTGATATTTAAATGCAATATATATTTTAATTCTTCAAAGCGAAGTCCTATGGTGAACTGTAGAGGTCTTACTGTTATATAAAAGTGAAACATTTCATACAGTGACTGTGCTCAGTGTATTCCTTGTTTTCGTGAGTACCGCCGTGTGTTGCTTTTGAACAGCCCCTTTGCGAAACTGCTAACCTGGCCAAGCTTTTACCTGCCAGTTTCCAGAGGAGAGCAAATGAATGGGAAGTGTGATTATCTTGGAAATGAAGAGTTCTCACACACAAATAGGTGGTGGGGGGGGGGGGAATAGCTGTTACTGGGGTCTATTTTTAGTGAAAAGAATGTTTAGATTACATTTGAGCTGGAGAAAATGACATAACCACGGAACGGAATGACAGTGAGGTACATTTTATAAACATTTTCAACAACAGCGATGCACCAAATTAGGGTTGTTTAATTCATTTCTGGTAAAGGGCAATCCTATCCTTTTGAAAAAGTAATATATAAAAATACCAACCAAACTGGATTTGTCTGAAATTAATAAATGTTCCCAGAATGCTAATATCTTTCACACTGCAAGTCCATGAAACATTAATGAGAGCCCCCCCATCCAGATCACAGCTTATTCAACAGCCTCATAGCATGATCAACAGGCTATTTCCACCTTTAACTGTGCCCCTGTCAGCACATCCCCAGATGCTACACGCTGCCGGCCGAGAGATTAGGATTGGCACATTCGATAAGAGCGTAGAGCGAAGGGATAGCCTCAGAGAAAGCACTGAGCTACTGGCTGCTAACCACGGCGCTACGCTTAAGTCAATGGCTGGCCAGCTTCTTTTTTTTTTTTTTTTTTTTTCCCAAGATGGTTGTGTAACTTGGAATAAATGAAGCTTCCGCCTCCACACCAGCTACCGAGGGCCAGGGGGAAGAGGAGAGCAACAGGAAGCGAAACTGTAGCATAGCTGATAGTCTTTTGTCTAATCATTTATTGATTCATGTGCAAATTGTGCTCCTCTGGTGACACAAGCAACTTTTCTGTCAGGAGAAAGTTTCAAATCCAGACACAACCGACTAAAGCCAATAAGTCTGCAACGCAGCACTATGCATACTTTTGCAATGGCTATCGACTTGCCCTTTTTGTATTTATTTTTAATGTTAGCAGCTATTTTTGTAAGCCACTAAAAGGTCTATCGGAGGTATTGAATCTTTTAGCTATGAGTGGGTGGTCCTCAGTACGGGATAAAAACAACAGCCACAACCAAGGAGCTTTAGTGTCTCTCTTTGACTCTGAAAAAGGTTTATTTTGTAATTTAGGTGATTTGTCAACATTTGAGTATGGGCCAGTATTAAGTATAAAGCTAGTTTTTAACAGTAGTCATCAACCATTATGTATTATAAAGTAATACAGATATGTAAAGCAAGAGTACTTATGATAATAATAATAATAGCAGTGTGTGTGTGTGAGATGTTTGATACTCTGGTAGTATTGCATTAATATATAAAGTACTGTCAAACTTTGCACTTGTTGTAAAGACTGAAGTGAACTCTTGATGCACTGCAATAGAGTCCAAATGATATTTGGTTGGATAGCTGCAGAAGATGCTCGGTTCACCTTTGATTTCCACCCACTGCCGCCTACAGCCGCTGCTCCTCTCTGCAGCAGCAGACACTGCAGTGATGCACTACACTGTGGACATGGCCCTAGTCTATTTCAGCGGAAGAACGCACCAAATAAGGGGCTCAAAGAGACCTACCCACCGAGGAGCAGCCTCCTACACCACAAAATAAGATCAGAGTAAGCTCTTTGGGCTGACAGCCTGCATATATTTTTAACAATGTCTATCTGATTGTACTTTTACAGGACTCTCCTCTTGGTTTTTCATCAGTAAAACTATTGCAACCTTTTTATTTATTTATTTCATTTGATCCCTCATGTACACATTTGGTCGCCCAAATATTGAGCAACTGTGTCCCTAGAATTAGCCGTCACATTAAATTTGTGCGAGTCAGTATTATGATAAGAAATCACTGCCGACCAGACAGTGTTACATCATAGAAATACATCCATGTGCTGGACACAGGAGGCGAATATGAAACAACCTTCATTAACAAACACCAACTGAAAAGGCAAAGCCTAAATAACCTGATGTACATGTTTTAGCCAACAGCTTCTTTGTGATTGTAGCATGTGCAAGTTCAAACTGTTATTTACATAATTGTTCTGTGAAATACCCTAAATGTACAGATCTAGACTCTGGTTCAGGCACAAGCACTCACAAACGTTTTGTGGAGCAGGGACAGACATCCTTAACTCATGTGCCATTGCTTTAGCATTACATACAATCCTTTTCTGTTGATGCTATATGGAAATGAGGAAACAGGTGTGGGAGGCTTAAGGCTGGCATCTTGACTCACCTCATTCAAGTTCTGTGTAAATGTTGACACATCTCCATGGAAACTGCTTGTGTACCGTGTTTAGTCGATGCATAATTCTTGTGGTTTACAGTTTGTTTTAGCTTAAAATATGCAATAAACAGAAATTTTATGACAATAGAAAATGTTGGCGCTTCTGTTCTATTTCAGATTATGCCTTAGTAAAATCTGAGCAGTTTTAAGTATTCAACGTATGTGATTAAAACTAATATATGGCAATAAATAGCCTTCTGGCTAACTCTTCAACCCTTTCAAACAATCTAATAAATGTTCTTATGCATCTATCCTTGATAGACTGAAAAATCCACAGAGCAGACTTCTTTCTTTGGAAGAGATCTGACTTGCTTACATTCCTGTATTCATGGCTACACCACATCCCCATTCAGTCTTCTATTGCTCCTCAACATGAATTTTTACATTACATGCTTTTGCACATCGATCCCAAAAAACATACACAATGATCTACTTATGCAGGTACTCTACTCCTATACTCCCGTCGCCCACTGCTCTTTACTGGTTGTCACAGCGACACTGAACAACGGGTCAAATGAAGAAGACAAATTTCCCTACGTGCACAATAAAGGCTCCCTCTAGCTCGTTCAGATTGTGTTTTTTGTCACCGTCCTCTTACATTTCAATGGACATGGGAGCCTTTTTAGCTTTGCGTCTGGAAATGGCAACCGCTCAACACTTAGCCTATCAGCGCAGACAAAGATGAATGATGGTTTGTTCTAGCCTCGCCGCCAACATGTTCGGGGGAGGCTTTTCCACATGTGGGAATTGAGAGGTGCGCCACTTTCTTAATTAGGCTGTTTTGTCATGTAGCGCTCCCGTCTGTCTGCCTCGACTCGAGCTGACAGGGAGAGACGACGAGGTGACACGCAGGAGTTCTTTCCCCCGAATACCTGCTTCAGCCCGAATCACACTGTTCTAGCCGCCAGTGTGGGAAGTTGAGCTTTAATAATGCCTAACCAAGTGTGAAGGGCATGAAATAGTGTGGACAGGCTTGTGCCGGAGACAGATGAAACCATCAGGCTGTCAGAAAGGTTCAACCATTAGCGCCCACAGTGACATTAAGATTTTGACCTAATGTACAGTTGGTTTGAGAGGAATTCATACCACTAAATATCCCTTTATCATTATACTACTGAAGTCACATGCTAAAAAAATAACACCCAATATTATGCATCAATACTTTCTGAATTATGTTGTACAACAGATTTATAATCGGAGTGGAATGAAATGGGCCTGCTGTTGTGTAGGATACTTTTGCTCTGACATTAAGAAAAAGGTCCGGAGCTGTGTTTCGGCCCACTGGCGCATCTTTGAGTAATCTCTGAGGCTATTTTCAGCAGCCCACAAAGCTCCTCCTCAGGTTTTATGTATCCACGAAATGCTTTTCTCACCTCTGGATCTGTTGCTAAGCTTAATCCTTTCACCGCAAAGTAAAAACACTCGCCATAGCATCATCACAACTAGGGAGGATGCACCGATACCACTTTTTCTAAAACCGATACAACTTGCCGATACCGAATACCGATACGAGTACAAGGCATTTTCTATCACATACTTTTTGAAGTGAATAGACGGTTTATAGATTGACTTTTTCACAGCAGATTGGTTAGGAATTTGTTAATTTACACAGAAGTTATATCAGAATTGAACAGATGCCATTTTATTTTTTATTTTTATTGCACTGTCCATCATAGACTGAGCAGATCATATCCAAAAGCTCCTCCATGCTTGTGCTTTATATATATTTTCATTTATATATTTTTATTTAACAATATATAACAATATTGAGATGGTTACTTATTTCTGCAGCTAAAGGGTCTCTTTTCACCTTTACTTCAGCTCCGTGTAGATTTTCTTGTGTGTTTGTTGCAGCTTAGCGAGTAGCTACAGCATTTTGATGGTTTTGCTGCAGCTCATTTTCGCTCAATATGGACATGCTGTATCTCTTTAATTTGAATTTTCTGAAGACTTTTTAGCTGGGTTAGTTTTTCAGATGAATAAGCCCCTGGGCATAAAGCGGCGTAAGAATCGCCAGAAATGTTAGCTTCGAGTTAGCGGCTAGTTAGCAACATTAGCCTGCGTCTTGTAAACACTGCAGACTCCACGCTGCAGCACTAACAACATTTAGCTCTGGTTAAATCCAGCACAGACTCTGATTTAGGGAGTGTCGTCTGTAATAAAGTCAGCTCTATGTGGAATATTGGATTTATACTAAAGAATTCTCCAGTTTGTTTTGCTCTTTTCTCTCCTCAGTGGAGAGGTGCGTCCCGGCCGCACGTCAAATGGTATCGGTTTCTGGTATCAAGACCTCATGAATGAGTATGAGTACAAGCATGTGGTATCGGCCCGATACTGGTATCGGTATCAGTGCATCCCTAATCACAACAGCCAAACAAGCTTTCTTTTCATTGATACCGCTGCGCAGCAAAAGGGAGCAAGGGGGGTGGGGGGGTGGGAGGAGCTTATGGGGAATGAAGAGCTCTTTTAAAAGTCAGAAAGTGAAGTAACTGGATTTTTATATGTATAGTTTCAGCTGTTTAAGATCATTTTTTGCATTTAACCAACCAACACAGTGTACGATAGTTTGATTATACAATATAGTTACAAAAAGCAATGCCTTTAATGTATTTTTGGTCAACATACAAAAAATGTGTGATTTTAATATGAGATTGCTGTATAAAAAATATAGGATTTCTAACTATAATAGTGAGTTTGTTGCGCTTCCTCATCAGTTGCATATTTTTCTACATAAAAGCAAATGGTTTATTGTCGTTGCCCTTGATCTTCCTCCTTACATTTTTTTTTCTGCCACTCCCTGTCATCTCTCCTCTCTGACCATCCCGTCACCGCCTAAACCCAAGTACTCTCCAGACGTTTCAATATAGCTAAGCCCAGTCCTACAATGTCTAATGCAGTTGACCGCGTTTGAATTTTCCTCTCTATGTAAACAACACCGAACAAAGCTGAGCGGCCCTTAAGGTCGTAGCGGGTGTTATGGAGATGCCCAGACCAGGTCACAGCGATTGTCTCACACTCAACAATCGGCAGCATAAAGGCCTGTTTCTGTGGCAACCGCATGTCTAGCACCACGAGGATAAAAGGCTGCTTCGTGCCATCCACCGAAGGATTTACATGACAAATTAAGCTCTTTTATTTGAACACAACAGCGAGAGATTGGTTATGGAGCCACGTTTACTGTCAATAAATATGTATACGGTCTATGAAAATGGGTAATGGATTAAAGGGACCTAGTATTATCAAGACAAGCAGCATACTGTATGTGTGGGAGGAGAATATCGTACAATATGTGGCAAACGGCATGCGGCAGATTGTCATTTTAACAGTTTCAAAGCCAGAATACGTTTGCTTGATATATAACACAATATAGCACAGGTCAATGCGGACTTTGTGTGTCACTCAGATGGCACTTTTTACAGTCAGGGCTGCTTCGACGGAGCCCGACCTGTAACCGCCCGGTCATTAGGGCTGCTGCGTTGGAACACACCGCCACACTCACACCAGTCATCTTCGTGCTGCAGACTGACATAAGACGTGACAGATATATGTGTAAAGGCCAGAGCTCATCTGTACCACCGACTTACTACAACCGCCAACCATCTGCTCCGAAACGCACACAGACATCAATGACAGCTCGACGAGGCTTCACGAGACACCGTAAAATCTCACTGGACGGCGGTACTCTTAAAGGTTATATTAGTCTACACTCTGGCGGCTGGTTCTGATCAAGTCATTGTCACGAGGAAAAACAAGCTTGAGGTCACAGTATCTGCTCCTTCCTTATTGTTCCTGAATGTTATTTATCATGTTTTTGATTACAATACTAGTAAGCCCTGGTGCTGAAGATATAGCTGTGGGGATCTGCTGCAACTCGGCTGGAAAAATCTTACTTGTCATGACCCACATCACCAACTAATATTTATTTATTGTTCATTCATCTCTATTAGCCTTTATATTGTTAAAGGCTATTCTTCATGTGGTCCAAGCAACTTTACATTAAAACACAAACAACCTCAAAATAAATCAGTGTGCCAGCTGCACTGGGATCTTTCCCACTTGAACCCTACACGACCTCGGAGCATTTCATCTGAATAAGATAACACAACAGCTAATGCACATTGGTTATTGAGATGCAAACGTTACATGAACGTTTCTTCACTCCAGATATAATTCATAACACACTAAACAATGTTTTAGTGAAGGATCAGGTTCACCTCAGTCCTACAGTGGTAAAGTTAATATGTTATGATTCACATCTCCACAGGGGCCATTGTGGTCTTCAGCCCAGAGGAAACCTACGCATCCATGAGGAGAACATGTAAACTCCTCCCCCTTCCATCTGTGAAGCACGACTGCTAACCGCTGTGCCACTGTGCTGCCCATATCTGAACTTAGACCAGTCTGATCATCTCCAAGTACAAGTTGTAATTACCAGTTCCAGCATCGTTCCCAGGGGTTTATTTCTAGTTGGAGATTGGAAAGTTACCAGTTGCCTGGAACGCTGCAATCGCTCAGTTGCTGCACGCCGCAGAGACATCTGCTCCATCTCCACAAGTGGCAAATACAATTGTAACAGATAAAACATATTTTATTAAATACCGGTACATCTTTATCCTAAAGGAATATAAGGAAGCAGTTTCCAATGATTATCCATCAGATTTTTTAAGCATCCAAACAGCTGCAGTATTTTAGTTTTTTGTTTGAACAAAGTATTGGATATGTTGTTTCCATGGTGACTTTCTGTGGGCGGTTAATTTTATAAAGTTGAAGGTTTCCTGACAAAGTTTTCAAGAACTCATATCTCATTTGTAGTACTTTGCCTTCTTTAAAAGAAAATGTACTTGCCAGGTGGTCATATTTTGAACATAGTTTTCAGGTGAAATATTCCATTTGCTCAGATGTTTAATCTTGGTTTTTTGTTCCAGCTGTAGGAAGGTACGACAGAATGGCTCAATATTCACTTATTTTACAAACCCAGTCTTGCCATAATAATGTAATACATAACATTACAAGCCAAAATGTTTCTGTTGGCTCTTCTAATGCAATGTCATGATAGCACATTTTATAACAGCATAAGCTTAACTGCTGCACAAAATCAGAACGACAGATGGTAGAGGGACACCAGTGGACAACTAAAATGGAAAGTGCCCAAGAAATTACAAATATACAGGTCTGTTTTTATTTACTTCGAATGCAGGGTGCCGCTTTGTCAGACCTGGGAAAATCTGTCCTCCAATGATCTTTTTTATATTACATTTATAATTAACACTAATGAATTTATTATTTTATGGCTCATACTCTTAAAAATGGTTATTCACTACGCGGCTATTGTTTCTTTGGCATTCCCTGAGTTGAAAATTTCCACTGCACATAATTAAAACCCAATTTGGTTTTAATGAGGGTTAATGAGGCTTTAGAAGAATTTCAATTATGATAGAAGCTGCACTCTTCGGCACTCATCTTCACCCTTTCTAAGTGATATTTGAAGCCATTTCCACCTGTGACAATGGGGTCTAAAACACTAACAGCCCCTCAGGACCCTTTACTTTGAGTGCAGCACACGTGGATATTGGCACTGAGCGGTAGGTCCACCTCACAGTGCAGACGGCTATGGAAATGCTCCACATAAAAGCCACTGTCTCACAGCCTAATATAAAGTGAATGAGTCATAGCCTTAGCCTGCTGTGCAGCTATTAAAGTCCCACTCAAAACATCTGAAGTGACTTTAAATATGTTTCAGAAAGTGTGACTAATGTTCTTTTATCCCCACCCTAAAATTATTGTTTGTTTTTTTTGCTAAATAATGTTGGTCAGCACGAGAGTGAGAAGTTTTCAGTTTACATTTGTCATAGTTTCACAACAGAAAGAAGACAAAGATTCAATAAAAAGTTGTAAGAAAGAGAGAAATTACAAAGTCAGAAATGCTTATGAGCCTTATTTGGTCGCACGGTGATAGACTATAGACTATAGCGTAACATTTTGCGATTTGTAGAAGCGCACTTTCAGATCTTGCCAGACTTTTAAGTGGGAAGTGCGTGTGGCGGAGAAACACCCATGGCCGATGGTGATGTTATGTACGCAGCCTTTTCCTCCAACCAGACTCTGCGGCCGGGAAGGGGTTGTTGGGGGGGGGAGGGGTGAACATGTGCTTTTGTATTGCTCTTGGTAGCGCCTTTACGGCCGATCCCTGCCACAGCGGGACCGGGGTCACATCTCTTTCTTTCAGGACACAAACATTGTTTAGCTCATGATGGGTTAATAAAGTTTTAGTTTGGCTTGTGAGAGCCTCTAATGCTAAAGGGATTTTCAGGATTTTTGACATAGGGCCTCATTTCCTAGTCATCCAGAATGTTGTTGATTTCTGGAGATATATTTTTTTTTTAATTCATGCAGTCCTTGAAGAGTTTAGTGGTGCTAGGCTAGTGCTAGGCTAACGCATGTCTACTAGCCTGCATTAAAAACAGTCTGACCCAAGCACAGTGTGCTTATAATCAATATAATTATTTTGCGTTTAAAAGAACTTAAATTTGAGCAGCATCAGCTTCCTGGTTGTAAGCTGTGCAGCGGCGGAGTGATCTGCAATCTTTCTACAAATCAGATATGGCAACATTTGGAGAACAACCCCATGATTTTGAAGAGGTTTTTAATGCAGGCTACTTGTTACCATAGACATGCGCTAGCCTAGCACTAGCCTAGCACTAGCACTAGCCTAGCAACACTAAACTCTTCAAATATAAGGACTGCATGAATAAAATAAAATAAAAAATCTCCAGAAATCAACAACACTCTGGATAACTAGGAAATGAGGCCCTATGTCAAAAATCCTGAAATATCCCTTTAAGGGAGAACACAAGGCAGCGTGATGTAAATGAGGAAATGAATGCGTGGCTGCCATCAGAGCAGTGCTCTGAGTGCTGCTGTAATAAACCACGCCTCAGTCCTCTGTCTTTTTAGAAGCAACGCCCTCTCACAAGTGGTGAAGGCACTCGGAAAATAACCATCACTCGGAACTTGTGCTGTCCTTATTTCCAATAAGGAAGTGAAAGCATGATCATCAAAGGTCAACCAGAGAAAAGTAGGTTATTGTTTACATATTCCTTTCTATACAAAGTTGACATACATTATTAATTTAGTATTGTTTATTTATGTAGTAGTAGGTGCAGTAAAAGCATTTATTTGACAGAATACTGCTGTACTTGTGGCTTCCAGACAATAAGTGTTCTGTTCATTTTCCCTCCTACTTTATCCAAATAGATTTTATTACTGTTGACACATGTAGTTTCAATTTGGAAAGAGGACGAGCTGCCTACATGGAGAAATTTCAATTAGAGACATTATTGAGTCCCGTCAGCAGCAAAAAGCACCTTGATTATTTGTAATAAAATAAAGTGTGCGACATCGAAGTGGTGAACATGAAGATATGATTTAGAGATTTATTACCCCTGACTAATTGGGATTTCGCTCACTCCGCCCCGCCACCTATACGATAAGACACGTAGGGGTTGTATCTTTATTCTGTGCAAAAGATATATTTGAGAATAATCTAAATTTGTGATATGACGGCGCAGAAATCCATTTTGAAATGACATATAATCAGCCTCACCCTAATAGGTCTTCTCATTTCCCTGCGTTTCATTTGGGCTTCTTCTGAGCTTTAAAGTGGTGGTAGACTCTTAAGCACACACACCCCCCCGAGGCTTGTCTTGATGTTCATTTCTCCCTTTTATGCATCTTGTAGCATCCGAATCCTTCCACGCTGTTAAAATATGTTTTGACATAAATATCTGACAAGCGCTGTAATCTCCTCCTCAGGTGCCGTGACATTTTCCCGTCCAATTATGACGGAAAAATGCGCCGTTTTGCCGCACGCTGACCCCGGCCAACTCTGCGTGGTGTAGTTTAATGAATTATAAGCCGATGATGTGAGTGGACTTAATTGGTTGTCTTCGTATTATCAAAGTGATTGTGCCGCTCTCGGAGATGGTGACAGGAACCAGTGTTTCTGCACTGATCGTATAGTACTGTATTTTCACAATTCAGAAGGAAAATATCAATCCAACCACATCAACATATGCATAATGATAATCGAACTACAAGTTTGTTTATAATGTAGAGCAGGGGACAATATCAGTCTATCACCTCACAGAAAGATCAAAACCGGTTCGTCTGTGCGGCCTCCAGAGGCGAGTAGAGCCGTCACTCAAGTAAAAGTATTGTTACACACTTCATTCAAGTAGAAGTAAAAAGTAGTGACCCAAATATTTATTCAAGAAAGTTGGTTAAAATACTGTTTGAGCGTAAAAGTCGGATTTAGTATTCGGTGTTACTTGGACCAACAAAACATATAATAATACAGAAATACTGATATTTACATAACAATTTTGAGAGAATGTACACAAAAAAGGAATGATGTTTAAATTAGTTAAATTATTACTTTGATCCATTTTCACCCATCACCAAGAAGACAAAAGAGTAACCCGTATAGTTGTATAGGTTCATTCAAAATAATTAGTTGAGGTAAAAGGTACTTTGTGGTTTAACTTAAAAAAGGTACCAAAGTCCAGGTATTTCAGTAAATGTAACTGATTGGCCAGGGGTCTCCAACAGGCGACCCGCGGGCCACTTCCGAACCCGCCAGATGATTCAATCCGGTCCCTCACTTGTAGTGCACAAATTCCTATGCCAAAAAACAGCGTCTCTACGACATTCCTGTGAGGAGTTATGAATATTTAAGGAAATGCTCTCTCCAGCCACTAGGGCGCAGTGTAATTTACTTAATTAAAACATATTGGAGCTTTTCATTATGGACCCCGGGAGCGTCACGTGACCTCCGAATGGATCCTCAGTCGGTGCTTGTTCATCCTGTCTCCGTTATTTGCCAATGAGTGATTAACAGTGTCTTGTCTAAAAAAATAAATGGCTCAAGATGACGTGGCAGACAGTGAGTTACTGGTGGACAGTCCCGAGCATCATGTTAAAAACGACTTCACCGGAGGAAACTTCCTGCTCATCACGGTAGATGTTTTTGTCTTGAAGCTAACGGCTTACACTAATTAAAAATTAAAACAGCAACAAGATTTTGAACGAGCCTGGCTTTGGTCGCCATATCATTTCTGTTCTGTTAGTTCACAGACGTTTGTGTCAGATTTCGTTTCATTTTGCACAGGCCCAGTGGAAAGGTAAAGGTGAACTTTATGTTGTTGAAACATTAACCATAAAGCAGCCGACCTCTTTGTAGTCCTTTTCCAATAGCAAAGCCAAACCCAGACACGCAGCAACAACAACAGTAGTGCGGGTTGTTTTAATGCTTGCTCTGGAGTTATATCACCCTAAAAACAAAGCCATAGAAGTCTGCAGGCCACGAGGTGAACACTGCCTCCTTTTGAAAGAGTTTTTCAGGAGCCAAAAACAAGAGGACGCACAGTAAGCTAACGATGGTAGTATGTGAAAACTAACCGTTTTAAGCAAGAACCTCTGTAAAATATAAAAGTTCTTTGCAATATTTAGAGGGATGGACTGTCTGCTTCCAGGCGAGGTGGGGGGAGGGGTCTAAAACAGCACCTGGTCAGATGCGTTTGCACCAAGTGGAAATGTTGGAGCTTGCAGAGTGGAGATGAGCCACACTGAGTACAGGCTTGTGCTTGTGTTTACTGTAGGACTGTTCTCCACCTGTATACGGTCCCTTAGATTTCTATATCACATGAAGCTGTGACTAAAATAAACACCAACAAGCCCTCTTGCATTATGGATAGGTTGTGTGTGGATGGTGAAAATGGCGTTTCCAAATCGGGCTAAGGGTTTGTTTAGACTTGAGCGGCTGTGTGTGTGTTGTCCATATTGATTTTACTGCAGGGGAAGTGATTTATCAGAATTACTGAAGGCTGCTGGACACCCTGTGCATAAATAATGAGGCGGTGCGGCTCTCATTTAATTAGGTGGGCCCTCTGTGTGTCTTTTTGACTGCAGATGTATTAGAGACTCGTTCATAAATGTATTAGTCACTGATTTCTCCCCTGTCCTCCCTGGCTGTCCCATTACCACAAAGCTACACTCACTCCAGGGACAAGTGGGTTTGCTCTCAATAGTTCAGCTTGTAAGTACCTTGCAAATAACAGGAACATAATACAGCATTACGACACAGTTGACACGTTTGAAAATGGTGAAACAGTATTGTTTTGCTGTCAATTGGGTTTCTAAATAGGATTGCCAAAATAGCTTCTTTTTTTAGGCGTTAATGGTGCTATGGAGCCAGATACTCCCTGGATTAACATGACAGGTGGGGTATAGTTGATAGTGTCAGGGTCTGCAATCTTTTGAATCTACAGAGCCGAAACTAAAAACTAAAAACTGTGTGGATTGGTCTGAAAACATGAAATCATTTTTTTACTTGGTGGTTTGCTTTGCCGTGTCACTACAGCAGCCCACTGCTCAGTGGAGATCAACAGCTCCGTCATTTTAAAGGAACTGGTGTTTGGGGAGCAGGGAAAGTCCTCGCTTTGATTAATTCACTTTATCATTTTAATGCGATGCATTAACATGAACACATTTTCCAGGTCCTAGCCCTGAAGTTCTAATTCCACTAACAACATGCTTAATTCATGTCCTAAGATTTGCAAATATTCCATCAGATTAAGAGGACATTTTGATTGATCAAAAGTATATTCGATATCACAGGCAATATTGCTATTTAATGTCGGAAATGTTTGCTTTTTAATGGCTTCATTTATTTATGTATTGGTTTATTTGGTCGGGAAAGTGCGTGTTAATGAACACACCACACCGGATTGTAGCCATGGGCTAATTTGCATCCATTGTCCCACACTTGCATTCTCAAACACACTCTCATTCATCCAGGCCTATTGTACATTGTTCATCTTGGCACAGTTCATTTCATACATTTTAAGGTTATTTCTTTCTTTCTAAAATATAATTGAAGTCAAAAGTAAAAAGGGAAACAGGGATAAAATCAAGTGAATGTAAATAAGTGAATGTAAATAATTGATTAACTCGCAGCCCATCCATCCACAGATAAGATTCCAATGTCTGACATTATGCATCCTATATTAATACAATGCAAAAATAAAGGTGTAAAATAAACACCTCAGAAAAAAAGTCCTGTTAGAAAAGCAGAGCTGGCTGAAAATAGCGAGCTTTCACAGTGCGCCGCAGGAACACTCTCACACGCTCCATAATCTTGAGTGAAGGCCAAGTTTATTTTCTCTTGTGTCCTTTTAATTACGCTGCTATACTGAGTTGGACAATCTACAGTGCGGATTGGTGAAATTCAGCTGGGTTCAGAGACAATGGCTCACAAAAGCGTGCTTATGTAACAATGAAACAAAGCATAAACCAGTGTAGTTTGTTTAAGTACATGCCACATTCTACCCCAAACTTTTGATTAAAAGACTCTTCATTCTTCCTCATTTATTTCTGCCAGACTTAGACAAAAACAGAGTGAGGTGCAATGAATAGCCCACTAAATGGATAAACTTCTCTTTTGAGACGAATGAGTGATTTTTTTAGGGGAAAACAATCTTTGGTTGAAGCTCGGAGTATAAGGGGTCGGGAAGGGAACTGAAATCCACTATCATATCATGATTGGTGCGATGTCATGGTGCTTTGTACTGGAGAGGTCATGGTACTGTCAAATACAAGCATCATATGTCTCTCTTCTTCAGTCTCCAGCCACCTATTTTCACTGCTTTGATCACCGGCGATGTTGAGGGTCTTTACAGGTTGCAGGTTCCAAGAGGCAGCGTGCTAACCTAACTGCTTATGTGAATGCATCATAAGCACCAGGGAGGTCTAAACCCATTGTTACGTAACACACTTTTATCCAGCGGGGTTTGGGATGCCGTACTCAATAATACTCTACTCGTATGTACTTCTGTTTCCATGACAAACGAGCATGTGATAAACCGATAAGCATGTGGCCATGTGTTGTGCTAACAGCGGCTAAATGGTACCGATCACAGTTTACAACCACGGTAAGATCTTGTGAAATTATAATCTCTTAGGACATGGCTGTTTTAGTGAGGGCTGTCCTCTCCTCTGGCAAATCCGAGGCAAGCAGTCTGCTTCTGTCACATTAGTATAAGGATAGTATAAGTTCACTTTGGCCTGAGGTGGTAGACGGTGCCAAAATGCACCCTGTTTGGCCCTCGTCGGACACGGCTGCACTTAGTCCAAACCTAGTTAAACAAGGGTAGATGGGCACCAGTCACCACTTTGAAATTTCAGTTGCCTCAAACACATGACTTGAGTTTGTTTAGCCTGCTCCTGTTAAAGGAGTAAGCCACCATTGTTAAATACTGAAATATGTTCTTACCTAAGCTTAGACGAGTAAGAACATATCTCAGTATTTAAAAACAGTGGCTTATTCCTTTAAGGTTGTATGACAATAAATACTACTGGTGGTGTTTTTTACCCTGCAGTTGTAATCTCTTAACCTTTTAGACCATAACTAAATCATACCCAGGGCTCTCAGGTCTCACATTGATTGGCCTTGTGACACACACGTTTGACCTCAGTCACACACCACACCGCCGATTTCTCACGCTGAAAAACCTTGCATCGGAACTACAATATTGTGGCAAACGTCAAGAATGTGTTTGCCGATGTGCATGACTCAATTAAAAACAGCTTCTCTGCGCTCACTTTGAGCTCCTCCTTCCAGGCTCCAGAGGGTTTGTGTGCCTATGGTTGGGGATTATGCTGCTGTCTGTGGTGTGGACTGTGCCAGCGCAGGCTCAGTTTCTGCCAGATAGACATATTGTATTTGTATAAGGAGGTCTGCTGACCTCCTCTGGATATATGCATCATGGGAAATAAGAAAAGAATGACGCAGAGTTTGAACTTACAACCCTTGTGTCATAAGTCGGAAGACTGTTCAGGTGAGCTAAACCTGCAACAATCCTTTTAATGATTTTTACCGCACTTTGTCATCACTGCTGCAATCTTCTCATGCCAAGCATTGATCAAAACTTGAGATCCATGATGACACCTAATCCCTAAATCGTGTCCACTTGTTCCCAAGGTTATTTCTTTTCTATTAGACTTTAGCCTATATTTTTATTATTTGCTTATATTTATAACGTAGAGTATAGGTAAAAGACCAGGCCATATCAATTAGTGGAGTAATAATACCTCTATGTGGAGCAGGGATGGGATGGGCAGGCTGATGTTTTGGCCGCTGCGTTGGAGTTGGTTTGCATTTGTGAATCACATGAGAGGTAATCGGTGACAAAATGATTGGCCGACAGTGACAGACAAGTAAAGTGATGGGAAAGGGCTGGAAAAGGCTGTCTCTCTGTTTGGATGTGCTCTTGAGCTTTATATGTGCGTGTGCATCCGTGTTTCCTTGCTGTTCCCCTCGAGATGACTCGCTTCCAGAGTCTTATTCATTTGTTCTCATTTGGCTGTCTAACACTTAGCACGCTGTGGCGACGGGCTGCTAATGAAAGTAAAAGCAGGATGGAGATAATTACAGTTACAGGCCGATCAGCTGCTGTTCTGAATCCATTAACATGTCATTTGGCCCAGGAAGGAAATTCCCGATATTTATGTTTTATAACGGCAGCAGCGACATGATGTGGTCCATATGTGGTCCCAGGGCACGGAGGTGTTCACTAACCCGCCACTGATTAAAAGCAATTCGATTACAACACGTCTGTTTATGTAGTGATTCGATAAAAGGATTAACGAGAAGAGCCAGCAGCAATCTTAGAGACAATTGAAAAGCTGCACAACATAACATTTTGGTGGCAATTTTATGTTTTCGGAAGAAAGAAAACGTATAATTTCCTCATATTTGACACACTCATTTTGTAGCATCACTTTGTGCTATAGTGAGAAGCATCACCTTGGTTCATTTTGCTGATCTTGAAAACAGCGAACATTACGGCAGCTTTTGTAATGCCAACTTGGATAGGCCCAGTAGTTACAGTGAGATCTGCATTCTGACAGTTGAAATACAAAAGCTACCACAGAATGCAGACCTATTGTCCTACTCAGTTTCAACCTGTTGAAAGTGAGGAGCGTTTACAGAAATAAGACGTTGTGAAGTAATGTTTCGAATGGTGGAAAAAGTAAGGAAAGATGAGTTGTGTGCACATACTTTTCTCTCTCTGAGACTTTGTGGCCTATTGATTTTTTGGGAAAAGTTTATGCACCAAACTTTCTGTAATGTCTGCAACTTATTCCTTATTAACCTTGTGTATTTTCTCCTTGCTGCAGTGTTGCCTTAAGTATACCAAGCAAGTTTTTACTTCCAGATTCAGAACTGAGCCTTCATCTTGTGCTTGTTAATTCATGATGCAAGACGGGGTACTCTGCCACAAATATTGTCTAGCAATGTCAAATGCATATCTGAGCAAAAGGTATCTCTGAATAAACATATGTTTGATGCTTTTGATGACAATTGAACTTTGATATGCTGTATGGTTACATTTTGTAGGACTTTTTGTCATACAATTTTGTTCATCGTCGTGAAACTCTCTTGGTCATTCCCTTGGAACACATTTTGCGCAAACCCTTCACTTCTTCATGTAAGTTACACTGTCCCACACACGTGTCAGCTTTTCCAAAACGGCGTGCGATGGTTCTGTGTGAAATATGTGAACAGAAGGAGCACATCAGTCTCCCTGACAGCTCCTACCCTGCTGTAATTAAACCACATGCCATCCGCGGCGCTAATGATCCATAAGAACAGGCTAAATGTTCCACACAAGGTGACATGGACATTTCAAACATGGATTAGCGCCTCCGCGAGTCTTCATTCACTTCAGTATGAGCTAATCCACTCAAACCTAAAGACTTTTTTTACTTTTCATAGCATGTGCCTTGAGTGGTTTGTAAAAAGGTTCCAGGTTCGGTGATTTGGACTGCAGGGACTTTGTAGTGAGACATTTTTGTGCGAATCGCAAACTGGTTTTAGCTATACAACCAGGCAACGCAAAGTTCTGGATTATCACCTCAAGAATCTAAACAAAAAAAATCCTACAATCAAAACCTTTGACCTTTAAAATGGGCCGTTTTGATCAGCCAAATCTACGTATTATGAAAATCAATAGCGGTGACCTTCAGCTTCCTGTGCTTTTGTTCCACGGTTGTCAATAGTGCGTTTTTGAGCCTGCCCAACACTGCTTTGCAAACTCCAAATCCTGTGGAAACACTTTCAATAATGGAGTGATGCACGACCTACTCACTGGCAGTTTTCTGTGGGATCTTTGTTGTAATTAGCCAGCTTACTCACCTCTATTGTACAAATACGACCAGACCTCATTGTTTGTATTGAGCCGGGGACACACTACCTGCGACGAGTAGATTGTGTGGATTTATGCGAGCGCTTTTGGCCAAATGCGCTGCTACGGTGGCCGTCTATTTTTACCTTTTTAAAAAAAAAATACAGATCATTTCCCGTGCCCGGAGCATGCGTGTGAGTGACAGTCCAGCGTATCGGAGTGCCGCAGTGGTTGCAGAAAACGTAAGCTTTTTAGTTTCAATATCCTGCTTCCTTAACCATTTTTTATTTTTTTATTTTTTTGGTATAATTTTCCCACACTGCCTTAACAGCTCTGAGCGGGGACTGAGATAGCAGCGGCAGCCATGTCTTTTCAACTTCATAGCTTATCTCCCATCTTTTTTTTTTTTTTTTTTTTCTTTCTCTGGGCCACATGCTGCTAATTATGCTCTTCAAAAATGCCTTTCAAGCGACAGAAATGCATCATGATTGCCAATCTCGCAAGCCAAATCTACAGTGCAGCGGGCCGGGCCGGGCTCGAGTGAGTCATCGTGACGGACAGCTGGCGAGGTTGTGGAGGGTTCACGTCACACCATAGACCCCCCCCCTCCCTCTCCCACCGGGCTCCAAGTGTCTATAGGGTCACAATCAGCCCCTCGTAGCCCTTTTGTTAGCTACTAGTTTTCTATAATGGATCTGAAAGTACAGTTGCTGGACATATTGTCTGGGCAAACATAGACTTCCTTTTAATCTTTACATCTAGATCTAGGTCTAGGTCGAGCAGCACTATGAGCTAGAACTTCCGCCTTGCGCAAGGACAGCGCTGCTCCAAACATGATGTTAGACTTCGTCATCTTGCTGTTGCGCTATTTAACTGCATTTTTTTTTAAAAGAGGTCGACTGAGGCATGGTTTATTTCAAGCAGAACTGAGCACTGCTCTCCAATGGCTGACTTTACATTATTTTCCTCATTTACATCTCGCTACCTCGTTCTTCCTTTAGCATTACAGGCTTTTATAAGCTCTATCGGTCAAACTATGTACTTAAGTTAGACACTGTCTGTGCCTGGTGTCCCGAGAGAAAGAGATACAGCCGGACCTGGGCTCCTTCCGAAACCCTCAGATTGCTAAGAGCTCTTACGCCAAACCGGATGTGCGTCAGCGTCCGCCATGGCAAGTTGCTTCCGAATTGGTAAGTCAGTTAGGAAGTAGTTAGGAAAAGGAGCCTTGATGCTAACTATCATAGCCACTTTAGCATAGGGACCTCTGATGCTAACTAACCAGTGATTAGGAGCTATGTGCCATCCCACAAGCCACTGCGCCAAATCCCCCCAGCCCCCTCACTCCCACCCTCGAGAGATTCATGCGCAACCACTGTTGATTGACAGGAGCACATTTAATAATAAAAATAATAATAATTAAAAAGTAAGATTCTGCACAAGCCAAATTTTATAAAAGTGATAAATCCATGTTGTCGTCCCCACAGCTCAGTCACATGTCAGTGTTAAAGAGGAAACTCAGTAAACAGATTAAATGCTTCTGTTTTCATTTAGTAGAAACTTAAGCCACATGGATCATTTGCATAATGTAGCTTTATGAAACAGCTGTTGAAATAAAATAACACTAAAGGGAAATGTATGGATCATTTGGATTTATTTTTCTCCTTAAATGTCTTTGTTTGGACACTATGTTGTTGTTGACACTGTACAGTAGGGGGCGACATGCACTTTTGTTTGGCCTGCACTCCACCAATAACTTTAAAGAAGAAGAAAAGCAGCTGTTGGTGATGTCACTTCCCTTTCCCCTGTTTAAGGACGGACGGATTGTTCAAATGCTGCTGAAGGTCTAGTTCCCTAACTGCATAGAGGTCTAACAGTTGACCCCATGAAAGGTTAAGGAGTTAGTTGCTAGTGTTAGTGCTTAGAGGCTACGATTTGATGGTTTCGGATTGAGCCCTGCTGTGGTGCCAGTCTGCACTCAGCCGTAATCAGCCCAAACAAAAGCACCTGTTCACCCCACTCCCCCTCCACCCCTCGACCTTGCCCCTTCCCCAAGTCTGGTTGTTCTACATAACATCGCCATTGGCCATGGGCGTCTGTCCTGCCCACAGTGCGCCAAAAGGTACACTATAGTCTGCGTTTAGTAACACAAGATCAGCTGACCACCTGAGCATCCTGAAGGACCAGTTTATTCCATGGATTTTTTTCTTTCCTGATGGCGCGGGCATATTCCAAGATGACTATGTCAGGATTCGTTGGGCTAATGTTGTGAAAGAGTGGTTCAGGGAGAGTCCAGAATCTTTGGGATGTGCTGGAGGAGGCTTTGTGTAGTCCTGGCCCCAAACCTTATACATATTTTGAATGGTAGGAGAACCTACGCAGACACAAGAAGAACACGCAAACCCCACACAGAGAGGCCCCGACTGGATCGAACCTGGAAAAGTCTTGCTATGTGGCACTTGTGCTAACTGCTGTGCCACTGTGCCGCCCATCAACACAAGATCTTGGTAAAAAATGAATGCAACACTGGATTGAAATAGATCTTTTAGCATTGCAGAAACTTATTGAAACAATGCCACAGCTGTAACCAAACTCAAGGCGGTCACACGAAATATTTGAGAGCTTTTGTGACTGTGATAAATTGTTTTATGTGAATGTAGAGAGGCTGAGGTTACTGCTGCAATGGAGAGGGATTAAAATGGTCAAAGGGTTTCCTATTTGCTGAGTAATCAAAAATAGAGTTTGAATGAAAATCAGCTGTCATTAATTACATTAATGCTGTCATTACTGCTAATTTAAAGCTGTTCCATGGTCTCTGTCTTCACCATTGCCAGATAGGGCTGAAAGAATAAAGACTGATTTATGGATGGTTATTTGGTTTCTGGTAGCTGAAATGTATTGGTCGCTCTTCCTTTAGAATTGTACCATTTCCTTTTACATAAATCCTGTCTTTGCTTACAGTTAAATGGACACTTTATTTTATTCTTTGCGATTCAAGGCTGTATGAGATGCATCTTTGGCCACCTTTGAAATGTAATCCAAGTTTTACAAGTAAAAAAAAGTTCTTCTGTTACCATGGAAACCATTGGGTTCATGCTGCCTCAGATGAACTAAGAGACTGTCACTTCCTGCGATCTCACTACACCATTAAGAAGTATGGTGAAGCGTGTCTCTGGGAGTTCCCCCTGATGGGGACGTCTGTCACTACGTTTTATTGACTCGCTGCGGTGATAACCTTGCTGCTAAGTCCTGGCTTTAGATTCATTACTAAAACTAGCAAAGATGCTTTCAGTATAGTCATTACTTTGTTCTTACATGTTGTAAACCAGAGGTGAGCAAAATAAGGCCCAGGGGCCAAATGCAGCCTATCTAACCCTTCATCCATCCCATGAAAAATGATCAAACCCGACATACACTGGCTACAAAGGGTCAATAACATCAATGTTTCCATGAAGAGAGATCATTTATAAATGTTGCTATTTTGTTGCTTTTTTGTGATTATGCGATTACGGTCTATCGGAGAATTGTACTTGTGCTACAAGCTGCAACTGGCCTAGCTCTGACAAGTTCAAAAACCCAAGAAGGCTCTTTTATCAAAAGGTTTGTATTTATATCATGTATTTCTCTCATGTGTTTACAAACACACATGACATGATGATCGACCTTTACCATGCAACATTTTGTTGCATCGGGATGCTAGTAAAAGATACGGGGGTGGCAGCATCATGCTGTGGGATTGTTTTGCTGCGGGAGGGACTGGTGCAGTTCACAAAATAATACTGCACAACATCTCAAGACATCAGCCAGGAAGTTAAAGCTTGGGCGCAGATCTTGGGTCACACGCATGCTTGGGTCTTCTTAGTGGACAATGACCCCAAGCAGACTTAAAAAAAGGACTTAAAAAAAAAAAAAGGAAAAGATAATTCTGGTTTCATGTCAGACAGTGTCTTTTTATAACTTCTATCACTTTTAAAGGTCCATATTTGGAATATAGCAATAATTAAACTTAAGTCTCATCAGGAAATAGAAGTAGCTATTTTATAAGAGTACTGTGAGTCTCCCCTCTATGATGGCAATACATTTTATAAACATCTGTGGATTACGGATAATACTAATATGAACTAATAAAGTTAACTTATGAAATCAAATGGACAAATACTTGCACCTTCATTTCCGTACAGCTCAGCCCACTGCAATTTAGTTCATTCTATCCAGCCCATACAGTATCGACCCTAAATAATCTGTAGGCGCATAGTCCAAGCATCTGTGAATGCAGCGAGTAACAGAACAGAAGGAAGGGGCAGGATGCAGAGTTCAATTGGAACCTCTCAGAAGAGTGTTATATAACAGCAAAGATGCTTCAAACGTTTGGGCAACAACAGCACCGTCTGGTAAATGATCTAATGAGGATTTTTTAAAAAGCTCACATCAGAAACAGCTTGAACAACTGCAGCAGATGGCGTTGTATCGTTAACACTTGTCTAACTGAGGTAAACGTCCTAAGGGTCTCGCTGACACTGACAGACCAAGGCCAGGGTTTCTCCTCCATCTGAGCGTAACCAGGCAACAGCAAACCACTGCCATTATTACATCATCTGCTGGAGAAGGACTGTTGTGTAATAAAGCTGAAGTGTAAATTCAACCCAAAAAGTATTTCCAACCTTGTTACGACCTTTCATCACCTGTCCTTTCGCATCCTGTTAACACTGCTGCGCAAACAAGCTCCACTCAAGCCATTCATAAAGCCACTTTCTCTCCCATCATTGACTCAGACGTTTCAGCAACTTCCTGCAACCATATAAGGCCCTGTGCCACTGCACCCTAACCCATCTCCTACCCTTACTATTCAACAGTCTCTTCCTTCTTTTGCTTTGCTGATGTCTCTTTCATAGGAATCACTCTGGAAAAGGTTCCACCTTTTCACTGTCACAACAGATGTTTCCAGTGGTGCAAAATTGCCCATGAGTCATTGCTGGAGAATGGCTGAAACCCAAAACAGAATCCTAGTAGTGTATTAAAAGAGCTGGATATATCTGGTAGCGGCTTCTTCGTGGTAATGCAGCACAGAAAGTATATGTTCAATAGACCATCATGTAAAATTAAACAGCAGGTATTTGTTTGACAGGGCCAAGCCATGTAACATGCAGAAGCAACGTTTGTTTCAGCGACTTGTGCCACTGAGCACAAGCCACTGTAATGAATACACCACCATCTTGGATCAGTGGGGCAACTATTTTAATCATGGGTGCTAATAACACAGGATACAAGCCACAAGGTATCACAGTGTGTATGTTCTCTATTTGTCCCACCTTGTCGGAGTTGGAGAACATGATACCATATCAAAATAAAATGATATTTATAAGGCTGAGAACCACAGGTTTCAGGCTTTATTCTTCACCTGTCCTGTCTGTATTAGATGCAAATTCATGTCAAGTTAAAAATCTGTACTAGTCTATTTGTCCCAATATCAAGTGTGGCTTTGACACTCACCAGTGCTCCGTCAAAGCAGCCTGATATTCACAAGAAATCTGTCTGTTGCAAAGAGCGGGGCCACTGTACCAACTGAATAGTTTAATAAAGAAGAGAATAGAGGCAAATTGCAGCAGCACAAACTGTGTTTTTTCACAGGACAATATTACTTATTATGGCCATCTGCTTCACAGTAGTGCGCTGCTTTGAGTGCTTTGTGCACTAGTATTGCTTTTGTGGAGAGTTTTATTCCTGGATAGTGCTCCGAGGCAAATGTAAGAGAACTCAAATCAAATCAGAAACATAGACTTGCTCATTGAAATGAAGTGTTGCCGCGACAAGATGCAATCTACTTGTTAATATGATTTGTGTAAAAGCGTGTGATTTGATACCACAGGGCTGCGTGCCGTTCTTTTCCCATGCAAATAAAATGAGGTGCGGCTCATATGACACCTGCAGCTTTTATTAGCAATGACCTGTGGATGCATCCCCAGTGCAGTAAACACCAGTCCAGGGGAAAACTGGATATTGTTCTGGCAAAACTTAATATTCAGTCACTCCAGCTTTGTCAGACTGAAATTATCATTTTATAAAGAGTAAAATTCAAAGCAGCTTTCTGAATTCAAACTAAATTATTACTAAAGGGAAGATACAGTAAATACTGGGTAACCCTGTACCCCCTTTAAATATAATACAAGAATCATACAATACAATTACTCGTGGAGTGTTTCAATTAGTACAAATGACGGTATGAAAATGTACATCTTTACTGCGAGCGGACTCCCCAGTCTTGACCCATGCCTTTGCTGGCAGCGGGACATCAGCTGTGCTATGATCATTCGGGGCATGTTTGGTATCACTGACATGTTTTGACTTTTTATGGCACTTAAGTTTCTCCTGTGACTTTTAGCATTGCAGAAACTTATTGAAACAATGCCACAGCTGTAACCAAACTCAAGGCGGTCACACGAAATATTTGAGAGCTTTGTGACAAAATTGCATATATCCTGGGATGTATTTGATCATATTTTGCCAATCTGGAATACAA
Source organism: Gobius niger (assembly GCF_951799975.1). Lineage (NCBI taxonomy): Eukaryota > Metazoa > Chordata > Actinopteri > Gobiiformes > Gobiidae > Gobius > Gobius niger. Next base: position 14,304,527 of record NC_136866.1, on the reverse strand, counting down.
TCGCAGGCGTATGTGTCAGAACACCTAAAGGCATATGTCACAGCTCCCTCTCCCCCCAAATGAACTTCATAATTGGCCTAATGAGTTGGATTTACACTGTGACTGTCGCTGGTCTCACCTCAGCGTGTCGTGCCGCAGCGAACCATAGGCCGCACTATTTAAGCTGCAAATGTTTCTGGGGCCACAAACAGATCTGCCTAATCCTATGCAATTACAATGATTAGAGAGTGTGGAGGCTGCTGAAAGGTCCCCATCTGAAAGTGTTTTTAGCTACAACAATGCAATCCTTCAGCGAGTCTTACATCTCTGATAATCATAGAGATAAACCGAAATGGGAAACTTCGGAAAGAAGAACATTTTGACCCTCAGAGGCTCAGGGGCTATTTTTGATTGAGAAGAAATCAAGTGGATGTTCGATCCACAAGGGACAGTATAAGATAGTGTTTCCAACCGTACACACTTTGCAGGGGATACTTGGAGTCAACAAAAAACAACTGAATTGTAGGTGTTTATTTTAGCAGTATAACAACCTGAGATACACTTAATGCTTCTAAAATCTTCTGCCATTTTAAAACCTGAAACTATGTGCGCTCACCACAATTGTTGACAATAATCATTTCTCACTTGCATGAAGCCACGGACAAAAACATGAATTGCAGCAGGTGTGCGAGACCAAACACCTGCTGTTTCTAGGAAAGAATTGCAGCACATGTGAGAAAGAGTCACGTGATCAAACGTGATTTCAGGACATGAGGTATTAATGCGTTAAGGCAATTATTTTGGTCAATTTAAGACACATTCCTGCATTGCTCATGTTTCCTTTCTCTAGAGGTTGTGGAGTACTTTTTAACACGTCTGACTTTGTGAACGTCGGTGTCACTGCTAATGAGCGGCTGGGTGGATTTTTCTTTTTCCTTTTTTTTTTTTCCTTAAAGCAGTTATTCAGCTATTAATTTGCTTTCGTTTTCAAACTGTGTGCCATCTGAGCTTGATGTCCAGGCCAGCAGCAGTTTGCCAGCAGCCTGCTCCAGTCAGTACAAGCCTCTTACATAGCCGCTTTCCAAGTGGGCAGAGCTTCTGATCACAGGCTCGTTATGGATGTGCCAAAGTGAATGAAAGTTGAAAGAATGCTTTTGAGGGATTGCGTATTGTAAAACTATGTACATTTGAATTCTGATCCTGAATTAGTGCTTCACGGTGATTACGGTGTAAAAACGTCTCCTACCAATACCAGCTCTGTATGACGAAGACTGGCATAGCGGAAACGATTTTATTGCATATATTTTCTTACTTGTTAAAGTGATAGCCTGTAAGTTTGCAAAGTGAGGAGAGTGACATTTTAAAGTAAACAATCACATTCCTCCACTCTTTAACCAGAAAGACCTTTCTTAGTTTGCAAAATGAGGAGAGCAGGTGAAGGATTTTCAAAAGTAAATGATCAAGCTCCTCCCCCTCCTTCTGATTGGACCTGACAGGCTGGTTCACAGGATAAGCTTATCTCATTGCTCAAAATCTATATATATTATCGCTTACTTTACATCAAAATACAAAACCAGGTGGTCGATTTTGCACATTTTATACAATTTGTAATACACATAGGGCCCGATCTTGTGCATCAAAACGGAGACAATAGCGTGACATTTTGCGCTCAGTCGGGGCGCACTTTGTGATCTTGCCACTCCAGACTTGGCGCATTTAAGTGGGTTGAGACATACACATTTTCCTCCAACCAGATCGACTCCGCGTCCAGGAGAGTGCTTGTGTGGGAGTGGGGGGTGAACATGTGCTTTTGTTTTGCTTCGCGTTCACGCCGAGCGCGGCCGATCCGCGCCACAGCGGACACTGTAGCTCTTTTTCTCTCGAGACGTGAACATTGTTTAGCTCACGAAGGGGTAAATAAAGTTTTTGGTTTGACCTGTGAGAGCCTAAGGCTTAAGAAAGAACGCAAGCCAGCGCAATGTAAACGAGGAAGTGAATGTCAGCCGTGTTTCCATCAGTGCAGTCACCTCCTCTTGTGACGCCCCCTCACAGGTGGCGGAGGCGAATGGCACATATAGCGCCGCCACTCGGAAAATAATTCACCAAGAGCCTGCGCCGCCCCGTGCGCCGCCACAAGATCTGGCCGATAGACTTCCAGACTATCACTTTAACCTCACACGATCTTTTATAGAAGAAGAAGAAGATCTTTATTTATATAGCGCTTTTCACAGACAGTCAAAGGCGCTTTACATGAGACAATTGTACATTCACTCCACACTCAGTGGTGATAAGCTACGTTTGTAGCTTTAGTGTCTGACCACCACCACCATACACCGACATGGGTTGGGAAGTGAGGCATGTTTGTGACATGGTACGTTATGGAATAGGTTTATCTTTAATTGGGACCTGTCTAATAGATACATTTAGAGTGTGCAGATGAAGAACGTTTTTGTTGATGCTGATCTCCAGTTTATTTTTAGAAACAAGTTGAGATGTAATGTTGGAGAAATTAAAAAAGTCTACTTTGAAAAGTATAAACTTAAATGGTTAAATGATATCTTGTGTAAGCCAAAGTTGAGAACTTATATTTTGATTGAAGATCATTTTGGTCCTGAGCCCTATGTGACCCTGAACCTATCCAGAGGTTAGAGGTCAATCTGTGCTCAGCTGAGGCCCGGGACTCTGCCCCTGGCACTGGAGACGGGACGATTTCACTCGGTCCCAGAGGAGGAGCGGACATGTTGTTTGTGTCAGTTAAATGATATAGAAAATGAATTACATTTTGTGTTTTATTGTCCTTTGTATTATGATCTGAGAAGGCAATTATTTTGTAAACTGTGTTTGAAATGTCCGATGAGGAAAGGCTTAAGTTCTTGTTCAAGTATAAGCCATTTCATTTGTCTAAGTTTTTGTTAAGCGCTTGGCTTTGTTTAATGTTTTTCTGATGTCTGCCTACATTTTTGTGTCTTATAAGCCCATGCGGGCTGGGCACCTTTAGGTGCAAGACACCAAATAAGAAATAAACTAAACTAAACCATACATTCACCGACACACTCTCATTCATCCTGGCCTACTGTACATGTTTTAACGGTAGGGGAAACCAGAGTACCCGGAGGAAACCTATGCAGACACAGGGAGAGCATACAAACTCACAGAAACGCCCGTCCAGGTGGGAATTGAACCCTGGACCTTCTAACTGTAAAGCAAGAGCGCTAACCGCTGCGCTACCGTGCCACCAGAAAATTGTGCCTTCAGACAGTAAAACCATGACAACTGGACCATTTAGGATTTTATTACTGAGAAAAAAGTTAATACCAGTTTCTTTTTTGAGTCATACCACTTCAAATAAAGACCATAAAATGTAACGCTGTATCAATAACGAGAATAAAGCTCAGATACTACACTTACTTTCAAGTAGATAACTAAAAACATTGGCTAACTACATAAAGACACCAGCGTGTCATTAATAATCCATAATCATCATTAACTTTAGCGGAATGGGCCCATCACATGTGGAGCGCAGCTTTTAACCTCCTCTGCTCTGATCCTCACCTCCCCGTGCAGCCGTCTCAGCCCCTCCGCCAACCTTTGGCTCCCCTTTAGCATCCGCGCTGTTAGCATATTGGTATTAGCATGGGGACGTTACTGTGTAGACACGCACCACCTGCCAGGGCATTAAGGCGCAGCAGGGAATGAGGCACCGGCTGCGGCCAGTCTTAACCTTTGTGTCCCCATGCACTGGGCCCACACACACACGCCTTTCTTTTTTTCCGCTTTAGAAGAAATGCACGTATCTAAATTAGTTAAAACCGCCCAGTTACTAACATCGAACTGGTGGTTTGTGCAGCACCTTTCAGTAGACCCAGAGTGCACCAAGGCCGACAGACCAGTCCTGCTTTAAAGGTCCTCTGGTCTGCTATAAATCACACCTATTTCATGCATGATGGCTTATTGATTAAAATAACATGTCAATAAACCCACTCTAAGGATCACCAATAAAACTCAACACACTTTGTAAATCACTTTTATGGGGAGCGTCACTTCCCACACTGCATTTTTCAATGAGTTACTCTATAAAGACGGGGCAAGTCTATGGAGCGAGCGTCAGTCAATATCAGTATTCTGTTGATAATATGAAAATGTGATTTGACTGGTGCATACAGCTATGTTACATAATCAGATAGAGGGGAACTCAAGATACAAGAGGACAAAATACAACTGCTGCAACTACTCGAAAAATGTATGCCCGTTTTTGCTTGAGGTGAATGAGATCGACGTGTTCTCTGCCACAGTTTTAAAGGCCTGTAACTAAATGAGATAGTTAGTTGTGTCAAAGCTCATCCCTAACTTTCCGGACACATTTCTAACTTCCAAATTCTTCACAAGGATGAGTTTATTGGCACATTTCACAGCTTGCAGGGAACTTTTCAGGGTCACTGTCACAGAAATGAAAGTTCCTGACAAACAAGTTCATGAAATTGATACAAATGCTTTAAGTTTGCAATATACTGAAGGGGAACAAAACACATATCATTCCACTAATAAATCAAATCAGGTATAGTGCCTTATAAAGCTCTTTATAATCGATGAAGGTAGCTTTTGAACTTTTAGGGCCAGATCTTGCGAGAGCGGTCTCTGATGGCAGCCTCACATTCATTTCCTCGTTTACATCGCGCTGCCTTATGTTCTTCCTTAAGCATGATAGGCTCTCGCATGTCAAACTAAAAACTTGATTAACCCCATCGTGAGCTGAGCAATCTTTGTGTCTTGAGAGAAAGAGATATAGCCTATGCCGGGCCCGCAGTGGCCCTCACTTGGCCGTAAACGCGAAACAAAACCAATGCACATGTTCAGCCTGGGGATCGAACCCGGGACCTTCTTGTTGTGATGCAAGAGCACAAACGGCTCAGTAAGTGTTTCTCATTGCATTACATTTGTTTCCATTATCTGCAACAGAATTACTGTCGAACTAATGTTTTCTACAATTAGAAATAACCAAACTGTAACCAAACACAAAGGAGGAAAAATTACCAAGAGAAGAGTGCATTTCCATAGTTGTGATCAAACAACAGGCAGCACATGGAGAGCGTCCTCTATTATTTATTTAATCAACATTGCTAATTAGCTGGCTCATCATATTCTATCATTTCCGCCTCGCAGAAATGTGATAGCAAAGCTCTGAGTGCAGTGTTTTCCCTGTTTAAATTAGGGGCGTCTTGGTAAAGTTTGAATAGGAGGACATGAGAAAGGAAAGATTAATCTCTCTTGGATTAATGAGTGAAGCTTTTTTCGCGCAGGCCTCGCAGTGTCGTGGAAAAAGCTCGATGAACCAAAGGGCGGATCAGCTCTTCAAACGCAGGCAGCTGTGTATTGACCGAGCGCCGCCTAAGGATTAGCCCAGCTGCTGCTACAGGGACCCTCTGCACTGCAACATCCAGGCCAGGAACGTACACATACTGAGGCTATGTGCCACCATTTTTATGTCTGTCTTTTTAGCCTATTGGATTACACTGCGTTCCAAATTATTATGCAAATTGGATTTTTGTGTCAAAAAGGTAAAAAAAATAACAATAATAATGAAATTCATGGATGGTATCGTGTCTTGGGGCTCTATGAATCACTGACATTAATCTCAGAGACCTGGGATGATTTGTTGTCAGGTTAAGCCCAGTTAAGGGAAAAACTGCTGAAAAAGGTGTTCCACTTTATTATGCAGATCATCATTTTCAAGCTATATGGGAAAGAAAAAGGGTCTGTCTGCTGATGAAAAGCGTGAAATAGTTGAATGCCTTGGTCTAGGTATGAAAACCTTCGATATTTCATGAAAGATTAAGTGTAATCATCGTACTGATAAGAGATTTGTGGATGATTCAGAGCACACTCCGTATTGTGCAGATAATGGCACAATATGGACGGTTTCTGCCAGACAAACACATCAGATTAAGAGAACAGATGCTACAAAGCAGCATACAGGTATTTGAAGCTGCTGGTGCCTCTGGAGTCTCCCGAACATGAAGGTGTAGGACCCTCCAGAGGCTGCAGTTGTGCAAAAACCTTCTATCCGGGCCTCCCCTAAACGGTTAATTGAATGCTGATGAACAGAAACGGCTGCAGTGGCTCAGAAATACATGAGGACTCATTTTCAAACAGTCTTGTTCACTGATGAGCGCCGTGTAACCCTGGATGGTCAAATCAATGGAGTAGTGGATAGTTGGTGAATGGCCACAATGTCCCAACAAGGCTGTGACGTCAGTAAGGAGGGGGCGGAGTCATGTTTTGGGCCAGAATCGTGGTGAGAGAGCTGCTTGGCCCCATTAGGCCCTTTTAGGCTCCCTGAAGGTGTGAAAATGACCTTTGAAAAATATGTAGAGTTTCTGACTGACCACTGTCTTCTATGCTACAAAATGAAGAGCTGTGCTTTCCCTAACAAAATCCTCTTCATCAAGACAACGCACCATGTCCTGCTGCAAAGAAAACCTCTGCATCACTGGCTGCTATGGGCAAAAAAGGAGAGAAACTCATGATGTGGACCCCCTCCTCCCCTGACCTCAACCCTATTGAGAACCTTTGGAGCCTCAACAAAAAACACTTCTATGAGGGTGGGAGGCAGTTTTCATCCAAACAGCAGCTCTGGGAGGCTATTCTAACATCCTGCAAAGAAATCCAAGCAGAAACTGGCCAAAAACTCACAAGTTTAATGGATTTAAGAATTTTGAAGCTGCTATCACACAAGGGCTCCTATGGTAAATTATAACTTGACCTGTTAATATTTTTTTGATTGAAATAGCTTCTGATTTCAGTAAGTATGACCTCCTAATGCTACAAATACAACAAATGACCATTTTCAGTTAATTACAAGCTTTAAAATGTATTGAAAATTTTTTCCACCACATTTAAATGATCCTCTACCAGGTAAAGACTTGAAAATTATGCTGACTCTCATTTGAGTTGACAATTTAGAAAATCAGAGAAAAATGTCATTTGCATAATAATTTGGAACGCAGTGTAGATGTACTTAAAGTGGGGTATTATGCTTTTATATGTGATATTGACTCAAATCTCAAATGGTTTATATTATTGAATGTGCATTTGTTTAAATGTATTCATCTCTCAACTCAACAGTTATGGATACAACTTGTGCGACATTTATTTCTAAACTTGAACAACAGCAAACCAGACTGCTCAGCTGCTGTGGGGATTGCCCTGGCCTCCCCATCCAGCTGGAACCCTCTGTTAAAGTGTGCATCATCCGGCCAAGTAACAAAGATCTTTTTGTGGCTATTTTTGACCACTCAGTCCCCGCGGTGGCCTTTTGTCTGCGCGAGAATCACCTGTCACCTCTGTCACCTTGCAAGCGACCGCAGACGCATGGGGAAAGTGTGGACGGCAGCGCTAGGGGAAACAGCCTTGTGGTTACTTGTCATTAGATCGGCCGACACCTGACACTGACTATATGAAGATGCATGATTCAGATCCTTGTGTCTTCCCTTCACCTTTGTATTATTCATTTCCTGAAATTACTTATTTAGTATTACTAATATGGCAATAATGTCCTGTTAGCCCAATGGGGATTATGGACTCCACCATTAGCCTGTATGTAAATGTGTTGACCCTATGTGTGCATTAAGTACACAGTAGCTCTCGAACAGCCCGGGGATTACTGTGACTTGTTAATCGTTATGTAAGTTTAATTGCATAGATTTTAATTAAAGACTTGGGATGCTCCCCAGATTTTCATCTTCATCAAAATGCAACATATTCTCCACTGAGAGCCCATACAATAACCCAGCTCCAGTTACTGACGCGTAACCCCTGTTTTACGAGAGTAAGTTGCCCAGTAGGTACAACCGCCCACTGCCGGAGTGTAGGCAGCAGCTTCTGACTACATGCAATGAATAGAGTTAGTGTGTCCTTGAATGAGATGCTTAATCCATCTAGTCTTTGGATGTGTGTGTAACTGGTGATCGCCTATAGTCAACGTGAGACTGGTTAAACCCAGACACTAGAGGTCTATTTAAACACTCCAGAGGGGAGGGGTCGTGACAGCCATAACCACACTGCACTATTAATGCATGCAAAAGTCTGAGAGATATAAAGGAGCCTATTTTTGGCAAACCTAGCCTGAACCGCGGACATAATTTGTCTCCACTCTGCTATGGATTACAGGAGCAGCCTCAGCTCTCAGTTTCGCCCCGGCCCAGAACAAAAACGGTTCTAAGTAGTGAAACTAACTGAGGAGTGGGCAGAGTTTTTCGACAAGAGCAAGAAGAAGTTGCTAAAGATAGATAGATTGTGCGGTTGGATAAATATAGTGAGATCATCGAGCTTCCATCACTAACAGGGCAGTTTGAAGTTATCTAAGGACCCTGTGCTCGACGCAGTATGTCTATATATCAGAGATTTATTATTTCTGTGCAAAGTTTCAGCCTCCACAACTAATCGGAATCAAAACAGCAATTTGAACGATTTCAAACAGACTGCAGGTATTTTGGTCGCACAATATCCTTTGCAAACAAACCCAAAAAAGTGCCGTCTCCTTTGCAAACATGTTCAGAGCTAAATTGCAAGTTGATTCACAAGACTTGGCAATGCACAGCCCGGCACAAATTCACACACTTGGACAAACATTGCATAAATCTGATCATCAGCGTTGGTAAGACTGCGCGATTACTTAACCATGGTTTTATGCATTTAGCTCAATGCGTCCTTCTGTTTCAGTCTCTCTCCTCATCTCACTCCTCTCTATCTCCGTGACTCATAATCTCACGTACACAACACACCGAAACCCGCCATGGCCGCTCGCTCGCGTAGCCCCACGCTCACTGTCGCCCGAGCTCTCTTCACACGCGGCTGTTAATTTAGCCTGTCACGCACACACACGCACACACACGCACGCACATCATCACAAACTTCTGCGGGATTCAAGATTAGCAGCTACTACGAGTGACTGACGCGCCGCGAAAGGGAGAGAGTAAAAGAGGAGCGCCACACACTGCATGCCTGGCCCATTTCTGGCGAAGCGGCGGCATTCGGAGGAATGTACAGCAGAAGGAAGGGGGTGAAAAAAAAAAAACACGCTACAGCTCCTGAGCATCTCCATGGAAACAGGCTGCATATCCCGCGACTGTCAGCCTCCGAGGATCATCCGGCGCTCATTAGAGAAAGCCGAGCGCACCACACACCATGCAGGAGATGCCATTGTTAATTGTTTCACCTGGTCCAGGGGTTTCCTCACGCTCGACACAATCAATGCCCCGCGGCGGTTTAAACAAGCGGCAACTGGGGCATTTTAGAAAGTAGTAAAGTGCAGCAAGGTATAGCCTCCAACCATTCTAGGATTTCACTCCTCTCTCTGCTCTAGGATGAGTAACTTCGACCTTTTTCAAATCTATTTCAAAGCCCAGAAATGTCCAAATCATTGAACCGTATTTGACATTTCTTGAACCATCTCAGAATCTCATTTACGCATTGTACATGTTTTATGGGTGGGGGGAAACCAGAGAATTCATGGAGAACCTTCCTGCTGCTGGGACTTGAGTGATCTCTCCAGCGGTGTCAGCAGTGTTTTACCGACAGACCAAACCCAAAACGCACTTCTCAATTTTGTTATTAGCTCGATAAAAAAGAAATTAGATGGTCTTTCAGCGGAAATGTCACTCGAGCGAATTGACTTAATGGCGCGGATGATTAACTTTCATTCCAAAATCAACTGCGCGCTCTTTAATTGTGTCAAAACATTTCGCGAGCCATTCAACTCCCAATTTCCCAGGGTGCTTGCAGTTTGCGCCGCAGATGCTCGGGACGGTGAATGCTCTCGGTAAAGTAATAAATCGTATCAATCACGTTCCTTTCTGCCAATTTTCAGCTCATCCGCCTCTGAAAAGCTCTCAATATTCAAAGTCCTATTTGCTCCTCCACCCACTCCGACGCCCACTGACTTTCCCTCACCGCTACCCAACATGGTGCTGTGGTGAGCGCTGCGGCAGGATTAAAACCACCCGGAAGTGCAGCCGTTTGTGTGTGAGTTATGTATTTCCAGCCACTCGCGCTCGCCTCTTGCCACCTCCGGAGTGAGCTCAGGTGGTTGGGAGCGTTTAAGATAATGGCGTCTAACTTCAATTGCTCCGCCGCAGCTAAATAAAAGAAAGTAGTGTGCACAAGTTGAAATGTAATTGAAATGGTATTGCAATATCATTGTTATTGCAGAGTCCAATACTGCTTTTTTTCTCATGTCATGCAGCCCTGGTCTAAAAACCACTGGATTAGCAGGTTTTAAACATAATATGGCCTCATGAACCCGGGATATTTCACTATTCATGAATGACGTTGCACAAGTTTAGTTAAAACCACTCAAATTGCAGTTTCCCGTTGACTGTGATTAACGGTGCAGCCGTAAACAACAGTGGCATTGCTCACGTATAGGGCTGCAAGGTTATGTGTAATTATTCCCACGAGCTGCAAAGGGTCAAAAGATAGTGCAAGTGTACAACTATTGGCGAATCAATATGCAAATCACTGCAGGATAGAAGGGAGCTGATGCGGTGAACTCCGAGAGAAGGGAAGAGCCTGAATGAAAGGCTGCGACTCGTAAATTAAAGGTATCTGGAGTTACACCGGGGTAAATAAACGTCAGCCGTGAAGACAGTAGTGTTTCCTAAAGTCCTACGGTTAATCCTGTGTACAGTATCACTCTCAGACAATCACAATAATAATTCATGTGGTGTTAACCGACACAGCAAATCAACTTTTTTAAAACCGTGTTCCTTCATCAAAAACCTGGAGTGTTCATTTCATTCACTGAGTTTGGAGCAATTGCATTCTCTCGTTTGTGGTAGTATCCTCTTCTAACGCTGAAGCACCACCCACGATCCGTATTTCCTGGATTTTGTTGTGTCACAGATAGAATTTGAAAGTGTCCTCCACGTTTTCAAATCCAATAATCCATCACAGGAGCCATTCTGCACTCACACTGAGTTTATCACGGTGCCATCACGTTTTCTGCTTGCCATTGGGTAAGAATGGAAGTTCGTATATTGTTTTTAGCAAGTTAAATTCATGCTTCCATCTTTCCCTGAAAGCTAGCTGAGATAAAGCCTGGTTAGTGAGCTGGAAAATGGATGGGAGATAGTGAGGTGAATGGTGTGGAGGGTCCGACGAGTGCAGCCACGCTTCCATCAGTCCAGCCAAGGACCATTTAGGCTGCGTATTTTACAACCACCCAGTCTGGAGTGAATGAATAAAATCCCCTTACCCTGTTTGAAGTGCTTTGTGTCATGTGAAAATAATATTCCCTACCCTGCCAGTGGAGGGCGCTCCAACCAAACTACATGCACACAACTAACATAAGGCCTTGTGTTTCTAGACTCAGGCTATAGGCTTGACGCGCAGACAGGGGGCGCTCTGGGAAATCTTCAGTACCAGAGGGGGATGTTTGTGGGCTGGGGCTAATAGTGATGTTATGTACAATAGTGGTCCCTCCCCAAGCTTTTTCCACCTGCAGAATCTTTCCCCACCCTCTTCAACACCAGCTCTTCAAATTTTATGAATAAAACCAAAGTTCTTGAACATTTGACTTCCTCACAGCCCATTGGTACAGTACAATTGCAACAGTTACGTAAATCCTTCCTCTTTGTATGATGCATCCCAACAAGTAAGTGAAATGATCGACCAGAGTAAATTATTTTGTGTTCTGTTAAAATGGATATTCAAACCTGTTGTATGCACTGTAAACTTTCAGAATATTTCTCGGGCACTGCTCTGCAGCCACCCACGGCTCCTGACCAGTTTAACCCCCGAGGCCCCAGAGAGGATGGATCATCTAGCAAGCGCATTTCCGAGAGGCCAGGGCTACAGCAGACAATGAGCATGAAGCCGGTGAATACGTCGAAATCTACTCTGGTGAAAATATAGAGCCTCGCTGACTCATAACTATAACAACCTGCAGAATAGTCCTTTTCTACAGAAGACACTAGTTGACAGCTGATAAGATTAGAAAATGCGGAGACTGTCTGAAAGGGAAAAGAAAAAGCTGGATTGATGACGCTCCTGGTACCACTTTGATTTGAAACTGGCCGTAGCCGTGCGTTTGTCCCGGGCTGCACTCGCTAATGAATTGTCCGCGTCTGTTAATGGCTGCTAAATCATTCCGACCTGACCTCTAAAACCTCCGCAGTAAAACAACAAAGAGAGAGGGACAGACAGCTGTACTGCGCTTTTTATCAGCAAAACAAACAAACGTCTCGAACTGGAAGCGTGGGTAAACAGATTAGCCGTTTTCATAAACTGTCACATTCTCACTGCTAAGCACCGGCGTTCTGCCACGGGGACCGCGGGTTTGACAAAGTACGAGCCAGATGTGAAGTGTAAATCCGAGATTGCATTTTCAGCCATCGTCTTACCTCCCGTCACCAGTCAGTCAACCCATCACACTGCATGCCAACCAAGGTGTGTCCATATTAGAGGCAAATGGAGGAAGATAATTGAACCGAGTTGCTTCTCAAAGGACATGAAAATCTCATAATTAAACTTTACTCTCACTTGCTAACTGCCGTCTAAAGCCCAACTCTGGACAGGCTCATTGTCCTTAATTCCACTTGTGTGTAATGACTTTTATCTCGACACTCCTCTGCTGAACCGTGGAGCCGTGAGCTGCAGAAGACACAATTTAATGAGCGCCTTGAAGTCCCCAGGAGGACAGACCTTTTGTGGACGGGATCGACTTCAAACATCGCCGCGTACTTTCTCAGAGACGGTTTAAATACTGCCTTGCAACAAACCGGGCCCTATCCTAAGTTGTAGTGTAATGAACATAGACTCACAGTAGGTATAGCCATTAGCCAGCAGTATTTTTGCAATGCTATCTTGATTGGATTTGTTTGCCTTGGACAATAGTAATAATTTGGATCCCTATGAGGTTGCAGTTATTCGGGACACCGAATTCTGCTTTAATGTTTTAATCTTGAGGTCTACAACATCGCTCATAACTTTGGAACAGAAAGGGATAAAGACTTGCGGTCATTTGTGTCGGAAACTTCAAGCTTTCAAACAGGACCTCCCTGGTCCTCCTGCGCCTACACCTGCGCGAGCTGTGTAACGTCGCAGAGGGAGGAGGCTCTTCCCTTCTGTAAATCTGTTATGTGCACGTTTCATGATTGTGCAAGTTCCAATTTAAAAAGTTTAAAACAAATTTAAACTAAGTATTTTCCTCCCCCTACATGTTCCAGAAGTGTCTTAATGTGTAGAATGAGCTCAGACCTGTTCACCACAACCGTCATGCACAAGCTTAATATAGAAAGTGTAGTTACGCGTAAGACCTGAGGTGGCAGTATTGAGTATAAAAAAGACCAACTTGAATCTAGTCCTTAATAATAATCATACATAAATTCTAAATAATTCTTATGATTATATGATTGATTGACTTTTGTTTTTCTTTAGGCGGGAGTCTAACTTGCCTCAGGCACCACATTGGCAAGGGCTGACTCTGTGAACTCCAAGTGGCTCAGGTGAGGTAGGACGTTAGAAAACTGCTTTTACCAGTTCATTCTGTTATTGTATCCTTTGGAAAGAGACTTGACCGATCTTACACATGTGAATGTAGTGTGTAGGTGAGCAGTTGATGGTGCCATAGTGGCTGATGGTGCAGAGTGCAGGCCCTGAGTTAAGGAGTGACTGAGTAATGACACCTGCTTAGCCTAAAGTTGTAAAGTGCAAAGGCCCAAATGATTTGTTCATTTTGATCATTTTTTATGCTAGTATCATTGTAATTTATCTTCAAATCCATGTTCAAACGCTTTTATTTCCTTACTAACATTAAGAGGATGCCCCACATGGGTCAGTGACTGCCTCTTACGCTATCTGACTGTGATCTGAATAATGTGAGCGCACTGAGCGTCTTCAGTGTCAGCAGAGGACAAGCACCCTCTTTGCCAAATGCTATTACTGCTTGAAATGAGACCGGATGGAGCAAGTGGTGCTACATATTCCTAAACTTGCAGCCTACACTTGTGTGCTATACTGTATATTAAAGAGCAGCGAGGGAACGACGAGTCAGATGTTTGTCTCTGCTGAAAAATCAAAGCAAATTTAAAAAAGAAAAAAGAAAAAACAGCCCTGGAGCCTAAAAGCACTCTACTGAGCTGCTCCTCTGCATCCCAATGCAACAAATGACAAACGACCACCTGAGTCAGACCGAGCCACACATAGAAGCAGCAGCAGCCTCGCTCAGTCCACAGCTGACTAAAGGTGTGCTTGGATCCTCCGCATGTACTCGCTCTGAGCACGTCTTACTGAATCAAACGCCTCGTAATGAAAGCAGTCCGCGCTCTCATTGGCATTCCCTTTCATCTCCAATGCAACAGCGCATGAGAACGCTCTAATGGTGTTGTTTTATTTTACAGAACCAGAAGCCTTTTTACAGTACATGAATGAACCAAAGCCACGCTCCACAGACACCCATTCAAGCCCCGTCCAAGCGGCACAACGCAAGATCCGTGTGTTGCGGCAGCGCGAGCTCACCTCTCGTTACGCCGTTTCAAAAAGGTGAAAAGCGTCTGCGTTTGATCACCGGCCACAAACCCCTCACCTGCGCCTGACAGCTCGTGTGGACTTGATTGACATCCCGGCATTGTCCGGTGAAGAGTGAATGGGTAAGTTCTCATTCAACCGGCTCTACTCTCCCACCCCCCACCCACCACCCCTCCGTCTACCCCGCGATGTTACCCCGATTACCCCTTTCACCATGCTAATTTATGACCACTACCGCATACAAAAAGGAGTTCTCTCACTTAACGGCCAGTACGGATCAATGAAAACGATTTACATAATCCCCAGCTTTTGCCGTAATGAAAAGGGAACGGCCAGATATTTTTGAGCCCGACACGAACAGACGTCAAAAGATTGATGGGGAGCTATTTGGCCACGGTGTAAAGATTCAAATCCCCTTGATGCTGGTTGAGGAGCCTGCTGTCACATTCTGTCACACACGCTGATAGAGAGAGAGGCTTTCTCATCTGAAACTAAACACACACATGTCATGCTAGAATCCCCCAGCTTTTCAAATCACCGCACAGAATACCAAGCAGCCCAACTTCTGCCCCATCTACCTGTTAAATAACGCGAACGGGGGTGGGGGGGTGGGGGGGGGGTGAAACGGAGGAACAGATCGCGGTCCTACCTCGGTCTACGTGCTGGAGACATCGGTGCACATGTGTGATC